>NC_048310.1:2611144-2753082 GCF_013100865.1 Trachemys scripta elegans | reverse complement strand
GTGGACTACAGCCCACTTCTTCGGATGCAGCCAAGTGGGCTGTAGTCCACGAAAGCTTATGCTCTAATAAATTTGTTAGTCTCTAAGGTGCCACAAGTACTCCTGTTCTTCTTTTTGCGGATACAGACTAACACGGCTGCTACTCTGAAACCTGTCTTAGGATAATGATGCAGGAGAAGCCTTGCAAAATGTAAGGGTCATGTTTTCCAACCCAAGTGCTCTTAGCTGGCCCAACTGGCTATGATAGAATATAAGAACTAGTAACCTAACCAGAAAACAGATCTTCTTCCCTTTGAATGCATGTACTAAATTTGTTCTCCCAGTATGCAGCGTCTGACTGAGACCCTGGAATGGAGATTTACATATTCCCCTTAGTTAGGACCAGTTTACTATTATACCTCTCATATATTGTGACCCTCCCTTGTATACATGTATGAGAATGAAAAGAGACCTGTCTGGTCCTATCTTGGACTGAGAAGGGCTGGTATTCTCTTGAAACCTGGGCGGTGTCCCTGAGTTATTGAGGCCCTGGAACATCTGCTCCAGGAACTGTCTATGCTCATCCTTTGGGGATGTTGCATGGACTTGCAAGTTTCTTCATAAAATACAGTGAGTGTATCTGCTCTTTTAGGTGGGCTGTATCTTAGGCCTACAGCTCTTTTGTCTGCTGTTCATAGAATATCAGGGTTGGAAGGGACCTTAGGAGGTTATCTAGTCCAATCCTTGCTCAAAGCAGGACCAATCTCCAGAAAAATTTTTACCTCAGATCCCCCCTCAAGGATTAAACTCACAACCCTGGGTTTAGCAGGCCAATGCTCAAACTACTAAGCTATCCCTCCTCCCCTGTTACATCATCTATTTCAGGATTTCTTTAGTTTTCCTTCTCTTATGCCTCTTTTGCAGAAGAACTTAAAAAATAATACATACCATTACTGATTCTGCATGTAAGAAGCTGCCTTTCCCAACCTACACCACAAAAATAGTACACACACTATACAAAGTCAAACTCACCCCTTTCCTAGGATTTGGCATTATTTATAAAGAAAACAACAATAAGACTATGTAAAAATCCACTCAGAGTCTTCTCTCCCCACCCCGAGTTGGCTGCTCCTAGGATTCCTTCCTCAGGACTGCTGAGTCTACATCCTCTTTCCCCAGAAAACCGCCACCCACTTCTCTTATATCTTGTTGGGAGGAGCAGCAACATCTCCCTCTCTGAGTTAACAGAATCAAAACCTGCCAACAAGGTAGGATGTTTCAGACAAACACTGCTAGGTTGTTACAAGCCCAGTATGATAAGATGAGACGTGACCCTATAAACGACAACCGTGGGACATATATGGCAAAACAGCCAACCAATAGAAATACCCTGCATGAGTGAAATAGCAACCCCCCTAGAGGTTCATATGCTGCCTCCATTTCTTTTCCTGTGTCAAAAATACTTTTGGAAACTCTTCAGTATAGTTCCAGCATTACATTTTCCATTTCTTAAAACCATTGCCAAAAAAATCTCTCCCCTTTGTAACGTGTGCTTGAGATAGGCAGCTAATGAGAAGCAGCATAGATTGAAGGAATGATTACAAGGTTGGGAATCAGGCCATCCTCCCTGAGTTCTAAGCCCACCTCTACCATTGATTTGCTGTCTAACCCTCAAGAAATCATATCATTTCCCTACTTCAGAGATGCTAATATCATCTCAAAGGGATGTTGAGAGGGTTAATGAATATTTGTATATCACTTTGAATATATAAAGTACTAAAGCGTTGTTATGGATAGCTGTTGTATTGACAATTTTGTAGTACAATGTATTCATTGATCACTCATCTTCCTGTTATCAGTGTGATCACCTGCCCTGTGATAGGTTTGATCATCTAACTTATGTTAGAGAACTAATGTATCCATTTCACAGTCTTACTCCTGTAGAAAGTAGTTATTTAAGAGGATTTCCCTCTTCATGCAGGGACAGCAGCAGCCATACCAATCAGGGTGGGGGCAGATTATGGGAGATTGATTGATGGAATATAATCCTCAAGATGTACTGATCTGAACTGATGAAGATTGTATTTCAAAGGTAGCAGTTCATCTTCACTACAGGGAATGGCCCATAAATAGGGATTTAATGAGCTCCGACAGGCGTGATTTCTCTGGTGGTACAGTAAAAACCATGTGGCCAGACCTGATGGCTTGGAGGTCTTGACCTTTAACAAGGATTTATGACATAGGGCACACTGCCCAGGAGAGATAGAGAGGCACAAGGCCAGAGACACAAGGTCATCAGATAATGAAGTGGTCAGCATTGGATTTCTGTCACTCACACTAGTTTAAGCATAAGACTGAGAGTGTTTAGTAAAAGAAATTGGTTGGAGCACACAAAGCAAGGAGGTGTGATCAGAAGACCCAGGAAGGACCTTATCACTTGTTGCTTTGAACTAGACTAAATGGTATTTTAGGTATAACTTTAAGTCTTTAAATCAAAGTTCGAAGACTTCAGTAACTTGGCCAGAGGTTTTGGGCCTATTACAGGAGTGGGTGGATGACATTCTGAGGTCTCCGATGTGAAGGAGGTCAGATTAGAGGATCATGATGATCCCTTCTCACCTTAAGGCCTATGTGCATATTTCTCTAGGTTCTTATACTGGTGCCCACCACTATGGTATCTAAGGCTACGTCCTCACTACGGGGGGGTGTCAATTTAAGATATGCAAATTCAGCTACGCGAATAGCGTAGCTGAATTTGACGTATCGGAGCCGACTTACCCCGCTGTGAGGACGGCAGCAAATCGACCTCCGCGGCTCCCCCGTCGACGGCGCTTACTCCTACCTCCCCTGGTGGAGTACAAGCGTCGATTTGGGGATCGAATGTCGCGTCCCGACGAGACGCGATAATTCGATCCCTGAGAGATCGATTTCTACCTGCCGATTCAGGCGGGTAGTGTAGACGTAGCCCGAGTGACACTGGGACAGAAGGACGGGCAAAAAGGAAGCTCAGAAAACTAGTGAGTCTCTGGTGTGGAGGAACATGTAATGAAAAGGGGAGATCAAGAAAGGAGCAGGAGGTATTCAGAGGTGGTTGCAGTACAACATGTTATTTCTACTCAAAAGCAAAAAGATAAGGAAATTCAGGCAAACCCATAACTTAAAGTGAGCAGTGTGGTTAGACGTTGAGACTAGGGAAACAGGAAGGAAATGAGCAGTATAGTCGGCATACACAATGTGGATCTGAGTTGAATGAGCATCTAGGTGCTGATTCATCCACATGCTGGTCCAGAGTCTGGTACAAGGGCTGAAGAAAGGCAGCTTGTGCCTCCTTTTCTTTAGATACAGGCTAGGGCATTCCTGAGTGCTGCTATAAATTGAAACACAGCTGCTATGGCCCCGCTGGGCCTTGTGACGGCCAGGGATAAGTGGGGAAGAGGAATATCCCAACAATGCCTCTTCCATCCTCTGGCATACTCCCTTCTACCCCTGAACTGTCATCGACGGGTCTGTTTTCTAAGAAAATCTTTCATTTTGTTCCAAACAATCTGCTGAGTAGTCAAACGGCAGCACTGTGAAACAGTCAGAGGAAACTAAGATCTGTTGTTAAAGAGACACTGTGAGGTGATTATGACCATAACTGAAAGTTTGCTTTAAAAAAATATTTTCTATAAATCCTAATCTTAACAGAAATGTTGTCCATACAATTTTTGTAACATTTCTCCCTGAAATACAAAAATTAAAATCTAAACATTTGCAGCCCAAACACTGCAGAATTGCACTACTGCATAAGAAGCCAAAAATGAAATGAACTAGAAACAAAAATTAAAAATGAGAAATCTATTATCCAACCTAGTTAACATGCAAAAAGTAAATAAAAATCATTAATGATGAAAAGGAAATTAGATTTTGAGAACTATTATAGACTTAATAATCTGAGATGATATTTAATTACATAAGGAAGGAAATTTGTTTTTTAATATATGATTTTGACCTTGACAGTCCCTTTCAAAACTTTAAATTTGCAAGCCCTACAAAGATTAGAATAATGAAACAAGACCTGTGCAACTATTTCCTTTCTTATTTAGCCCTTCAGCCTCTGGTACTCTGCTACCAAAATTCTAGCTAACTGAACAATGCATCTGTATCAGCTTCAGCCATTGAACGGGTGAAGGGAAGGTAGATTTGCTCTTTAGCTGTTTTTCTCCATCTGGGATCTTATGGTTCTTTTCTTCTCTGGGTAAACGGGAGTGCTGGAGCCAAGCGACCTGTTAGTGAGTTGAATTGTGAGATTACATTGCAATGTTTTAATTTGTCTTTGGATGAATTCTCATAAGCTTTCATGAGAAAATCTCCCATTAGATTCATTCGTTTAATTTAAGAACAGTTGGGAGTGGATGGGCCCAGATGACAGATGGAGGAATGTGGTCTCTTATAGGGGAGAGCTAGCACTTTTTGTATTTATCTTTTCATAGAACACAGTTGCTGTTCTCTGCTGCTCCCGTTCCTTGTGTGCATTTTTCATTCAATATTTCTTAGAAATCACTCCTTTTTTTGTACTGTGGGTCTTATAGATTTAATTGTTTTCTTCTGTACTGTCTGAAAAGACAGAGCATTGAAACATAAGAATACATTGTAGGAAGCAGACTAGTAGGAACACAGGACAGAAAAATAGGCTGAGATTCAATAAGTGTGTCTCAACCCAGTTTTGGACTGCAGAATATTTTATAGAAAGAGGTAGGGGGGAAGAAGAACTGTTTTGTTAATTAGATCTGCTCACTGTTGTTGAGTAAGTTGGCCAAGTTTTATTTAAATCAATTATAAAAGCTATTATTAGTAGGAATATTTTCATGACTTTTTAAATACACATCAAGGAAGACATGTTTGCAACCCATGCATTACAGCATTTCGCTGATGCATGAGAATCAGAAAATGAAATTGACTAGGAAAAAAAGGGGAAATGGCTAATCTATTTTCATTGTACAAGATGAATGAAGTGCTCTAAGTAAACAAACAGCATTAATTGGGATAAATAAATTATTCTGCCAGTCTTAATAACATAAATTGTAATTAGTAATGGAAATGAAGACAGTTATGCTATCAGTATATGGGGCCTGAACATGCAAACATATAGGAGTGTGAACAGTCCAATGTGAATAGTCCCATTGATAACAAGTGTTTGCCGGATCAGTTCTGTGGTTTGTGACTTTTGTCCCTTTAAGAGACTCTTAGTTTTACTAACAGGTAATGATAATAAAATGTAATTCAGAAATACCCATGCACTGAGACTGCTGTGCACCATAACAGAAAAAAATAAAACTAAATTTTAATAAGCAAAAGAAAATCTGTCAAAAATAAAAAGAGTCACTTCTGTTCTAAGTCTCTTTATGAGGCAGCTTTATAAAACTTATTCCACTTTGCAATTTGATCAGTCAAGGAGCTAACATAGCATACAGGGCCAAAATTTCAAAACCTGGAATCTGGATGTGGGGGGAAGCAGTAGATATGATATATCTTTGCTTTTAGTAAGATTTTTGACACAGTCCCACATGACATTCTCATAAGCAAACTAGGGAAATGTGGTCTAAATTAAATTACTATAAGGTAGATGCACAACTGGTTAAAAGACTGTACTCCAAGAATAGTTATCAATGTTTCGCTGTCAAACTGGGTGACTTATCTAGTGGGTTTGCACAGGGGTCAGTCCTGGGTCCAGTACTAGTCAATATGTTTATTAATTACTTGGATAAGGAAGTAGAGAGCATGCCTATAAAATTTGCAGGTGACACCAATCTGGGAGGGGTTGCAAGCACTTTGGAGGACAAGATTAGAATTCAAAATTACCTTGACAAATTAAATAATTACTCTGAAATCAACAAGATGGAATTCAATGAAGACAAGTGCAAAGTACTCTACTTAGGGGAAAAATCAAATGCACAACTACAAAATGGAGAATAAGTGTCTAGGTGGTAATACTGCTGAAAAGGATCAAGGGTTATAATGGATCACAAACTGAATGAGTCAACAGTGTGATGCATTTGCAAAAAAGGCTAATATCATTCTGTGGCATATTAACAGGTATGTCATATGTAAGGCACAGGAGATAATTGTTATAAGAACATAGAATCATAAGAACATAAAAATGGCCATAGTGGGTTAGACCCATGGTCCTGTCTTCTGGTAGTGGCCAGTGCGAGATGCTTCAGCGAGAATGAACAGAACATGCCAATTATCAAGGGATCCATCTCCTGTCATCCTGTTCCAGCTTCTGGCAGTTGGTGTTTCAGGGACACCCGTAGCATGGAGTTGTGTCCCTGAACATCTTGGCTATTAGCCATGGATGGACCTATCCTCCAGGAACTTATCTAATTCTTTTTTTAATCCAGTTAGACTTTTGGCCATTACATCTCCTGGCAATGAGTTCCACAAGTTAACTCTGTGTTGTGTGAAGAAGCATTTCCTTTTGTTTATTTTAAACCTATTAATTTCATTGGGTGACCCCTAGTTCTTGTATTATATGAAGGGGTAAATAACATTGCATCCGAAGAAGTGAGGTTTTTACTCACGAAAGCTTATGCCCAAATAAATCTGTTAGTCTTTAAGGTGCCACCAGACTCCTTGTTGTTTTTTAACATTTCCCTATTCACTTTCATGATTTTATAGACTGCTATCATATCCCCCCTGAGTTGTCTCTTTTCTAAGCTAAACAATCCTAGTCTTTTTAATATCTCTTCATATGGAAGCAGTTCTATACTGCTAATTATTCTTGTTGCCTTTCTCTGTACCTTTTCCAATTCTAATATCTGTTTTTGAGATGGGGTGACCAGAACTGCACACAGTATTTAAAATGTGGTTATGCCATGGATTTATATAGTGGCAATATGATATTTTCTTTCTTTTTATCTATTCCTTTCCTAATGATTCCTAACATTCTCTAAGCTTTTTTGACTGCTGCTGCAAATTGAGCAGATGTTTTCAGAGAACTATCCACAGAGAACTCCAAGAGCTCTTACCTAAGTGGTAACAGTTAAGTTAGACTCCATCCTTATGTATGTATAGTTGGAATAATATTTTCCAATGTGCATTATTTTTCTCTTATCAACATTGAATTTCATCTGCCATTTTCTTCCCTAGTCACACAGCTTAGTGAGATTCCTTTGTAACTCTTCGCAGTCAGATTTGTACTTAATTATCTTGAGTAATTTTGTATCATCTTCAAACTTTGCCACCTTGCTGTTCACCCCTTTTTCCAGATTACTTATGAATATGTTGAAAGAACACAGGTCCCAGTACAAATCCCTGGGGACCCAGCTAGTTACCTCACTCCATTGTGAAAACTGACCATTTATTCCTACCCTTTGTTTCCTATCTTTTAACCAGTTATTGACCCATGAGAGGACCTTCCCTCTTATCACATGACTGCTTACAGTTCTTAAGAGCCGTTGGTGAGGGACCTTGTCAAAGTTTTTCTGAAAGTCTAAGTATGCTATATCGACTGGGCCACCCTTGTCCACATGCTTATTGACCCCCCTCAAAGAATTCTAATAGATTGGTGAGCCATGATTTCCCTGACTCTTTCCCAACATATCATGTCCCACAGTACTTGGCACTGATGAGGCCTCAGCTGTAGTAGTGTCCAATTCACACTTTAGGAAAGATGTGGATAAATTTAAGAGAGTCTAGAGTAGAGCAACAAAAATAAAAAAAGGTTTAAAAAACCTGACCTGTGAGGAATGGTAAAAAAACTGGGCAGGTTTACTCTTGAGAAAAGAAGACTGAGAGAGGAACCTAATAATAGTCTCCAAATATGTTAAGGGCTGTTTTAAAGAGGACAGTGATCAATTGTTTTCCATGTCCAGTGAAGGTAGGACAAGAAGTGACGCGTTTATTCTGAAGCAAGGGAGATTTAAGTTACATATTAGGAAAACTGTCTAACTATATGGGTAGTTAACCAATAGAGTAGGTGTCCAAGGGAGGTTGTAGAATCCGCATCATTCAAGGTTTTTAAGAACAGGCTGGACAAACAGCTGTCAAGGATGGTCTAGATTTATTTGGTCCTCCCTCAATTCAGGGGCTGGATTAGATGACCTCTCAAAATCCATTCCAGCTCTATGTTTCTATGATTCTATGATTCCCACTCTCAGGAATGCACTAGGTAGCTTCAGGCCTCCTCTCTCACCTTTGAGAGAGGAGGTTGCAAGTAGCTTGCACTGCTATGAGCCAGCCACCCCTCCCCACACATGGAATGTCTGCCACCAGGAGCCCACAGTCTGTATTCTGTTGACAGTGACTCACCAATTGTCTGTATGAATAGATGGATGGACATCCATCTTTTCCTACACTCCTGATTTATTACTTTGTAAAATAATAAAACTTTTAAAAGATAGAACCTGAACTAGAGCTGTGACTGTGACACTTATAATCAAACTCTTGGGGAATCATTTTATATTATGTGCCTTAAACATTGATCCAGTCCGCTAAGAGTTGGCCTGAAATACAGTATAGGCATAGGCGCCGACTCCATGGGTGCACCAGGGCTGGATGTGGGACTTGGGGGAAGGGGTCGGATGGTGGCAGGGAAGAGGGTTGAGCACCCTCCGGGCCCAGAGAAAGCCAGCGCCTATGAGTATAGGTACTGAATATTGGATCCAGGAAAATGTCTCTACTGCTTTTGATTTCTTTGTGTTCTACAGTATGTGGCCACACAACATAACAGACCATAAAGCAGAACTAATCCTAGCAATTCAGAGAGGAAGACAACCAGTAACTGGTCTGACCTGATTTGCTCAGGAAGGAAGTAAACAGAACAAGGAGAATTTATCAGTTTTCTCCTCACACCAGCCAATGTTGCAGTTAGATTATAATAATTTAACTTACATTTTAAACACCTTTAATCCAGAAGGATTCCCAAGTCTTTTACATTCCTTATAAACTGATTATATGTATAGTATGAATCCCTTCACCCTTTGCAGAAATGCAGTCACCGGTGGGCTGGAACCTGGGAGCAGTTTAACAGCACACAGTGTTATTACACAAGTTTCAGGCAACAAATGGAAAATAATGTGTGCATCTGAAATGGTGTTTCCACTGTATCTAGCTCATGCTGCATCTACCCAGCTTACTGCAATTATTTCTAGCCAGCTATCACTTTCTGATGGTCGGTATTCTTACACTGTTCACTAAAGTGCCTCCCTGTTGGCAGAGGCTGGAACTAGAGAATCTATGCAGCTTCCTCACAGCCAGCAAATGTTTCTATGTGGTTTGTTACAGTGACCTTAGATGGCAGTAGCAGAGACCGGGATCATTTCTTTCTCTGTATGAAGTAGCTGTCACAGTACTGAAGATGGGTATCCCACATATTCCTCCTTACTCCTTCCCTTTTCCTGCCATTAGCAGCTGTCCCTAATCATGGGAGGTGCTCCACATAGCTCAGCAGAATGAACAGGGACTGTGCATGACTCTGAAGGGCTTTCCTGCTCCACCAGCCATCACAAGTGTCTTTGTTATCTCACCTGTCGATGCCCAGCACTCACTTGATGTCTCAGTTCCGGAACAGAGACACTCCAGCTGCTATCTGGGAAGGCTCTGGCCCCAAAAATATTTAGTTAGCAGCCATTCAGTTAAGTGGAATTGACTTTTTATCGGCTTTCCTCTGTACGGCTGCCACCAGCGAAGGCCGTTTCCTCCTTCCCTCTTCTCCGCCTGTCAGTTCACTCCACATTCCTATCGGCAGCCTTTAGCTCTGATCAATACTAACCGCTGTGTAACAGCTCACGCACGGCTGCTTTAGTTTGCATCGATCAGACCCTTCTTCCAACAGGTAGTCAGCTATTTGAGGCAATGACTTGAGATAAACACCTACTTTTACTTCAGGCTAATTCATTATAGAGAGATTTCAAGGAGGCCCTGTGCCCTATTTCTGAGAGACTCGTAGATACCAGAGATTCAAGAACAACTCTCCTGCTTGAGATTCCAAGAGACCTTTGTTTCCTTCCCTCGCCTGTCTGAAATGCAGCCTATAGAAAAGATACCATCCAAATCATTACAAAAGCCACAGACTGAAAATTACACTTCAAAACATTTTACTGTGAATTAAATGAATTTGGAACTTTGAAACGGAAAAGGTAGGAATAGTATGGCCAGGCATCCTCTCATCTGCCACAAAGCATCTCTGCCAAATCTTCTCCTGACTTGTAGCAGTTCCTGTTATACCAGTGCACGGTCCCATACACACACCTCTACAAATGCTCCAGACTCTTGCACTACAACATCCCTGTTAGTCCAGTGGCTTGCTCTTGACACTGCTCTGTCAAAACACCTTCCCTCTGGCCTGTAGCAATCCCTGCTATTCCTGTCAAGTGCAAAATTCGAATTTTTATGGAGGTTTTAGTGATGTGAACAAATATACCTTGGAAACTATGCTGAGACTGCCAACTCATTGTATGTAAGTTAGCCAGTTTAATTTACAAAGGCATACAGCACACATCCTTCAACACTGCACCTTCTGACCAGATGGACATGTAACATCTGTTTTGTTTCTCAGACAGCATGGGATGGAAAGTGAAATTGAGCAGATTAATGTCAGAGAGTATGGATAGGAGGCATCACTTTAAGGCTTACAAAGCAATATAGTGGTAATGGTCTTTTTCACATACCTGCTACTAAACTATAAAGTATCTGTACTGAGGTAAGTAGAAAGCTTTTGGTAGAGGAATCCTAGCAGAGAGAAAGATGGAGTCTAGTGAGGGAAGAGATACTAAGGACTGACAATCTGGTACACTGGACTAGCAGAAACTGGTGAGTAGCCAGCTGAAAGACTAGAATCATAGAATATCAGGGTTGGAAGGGACCTCAGGAAGTCATCTAGTCCAACCCCCTGCTCAAAGCAGGACCAATCCCCAACTAAATCATCCCAGCCAGGGCTTTGTCAAGCCTGACCTTAAAAACCAATAAGGAAGGAGATTCCACCACCTCCCTAGGTAACCCATTCCAGTGAAAAAGTTTTTCCTAATATCCAACCTAAACCTCCCCCACTGCAACTTGAGACCATTACTCCTTGTTCTGCCATCTGCTGCCACTGAGAACAATCTAGATCAGGGGTAGGCAACCTATGGCACGCATGCCAAAGGCATCACATGAGCTGATTTTCAGTGGCACTCACACTGCCCGGATCCTGGCCACCAGTCTGGCGGGCTCTGCATTTTAATTTAATTTTAAATGAAGCTTCTTAAACATTTTTAAAACCTTATTTACTTTACATACAACAATAGTTTAGTTACATATTATAGACTTATAGAAAGATACCTTCTAAAAACGTTAAAATGCACACAAAACCTTAAATTAGAGTGAATAAATGAAGACTCGGCACACCACTTCTGAAAGGTTGCCGACCCCTGGTCTAGATCCATCCTCTTTGGAACCCCCTTTCAGGTAGTTGAAAGCAGCTATCAAATCCCCCCTCATTCTTCTCTTCTGCAGACTAAACAATCCCAGTTCCCTCAGCCTCTCCTCATAAGTCATGTGCTTCAGCCCCCTAATCATTTTTGTTGCCCTCTGCTGGACTCTTTCCAATTTTTCCACATCTTTCTTCTGGTGTGCGGCCCAAAACTGGACACAGTACTCCAGATGAGGCCTCACCAATGTCCAATAGAGGGGAACGATCACATCCCTCGATCTGCTGGCAATGCCTCTACTTATACAGCCCAAAATGCCATTAGCCTTCTTGGCAGCAAGGCACACTGTTGACTCATATCCAGCTTCTCAACCATCTGTCCAAGGTACTTATATGGCCCTCATCACTGTAGTATCTAAGCACCTCAAAATTTTCATTTTTTTTATCCCTGCAATCTCTATGAGGCAAGTCTGTGCTAATATCCCATTGTACAGATGGGGAACTGAGGTACAGTGAGACTAACTGACTTGTCTAAGGTCTCACAGGAACTTGAACACCAGTCTCCCAAGTTATAGCTCTAACTACTGGACCATCCTCCTACCTAGAGCTTTGAGATCTGTCTGGGAGCAAAAGTGATGGTCTGGAAAAAACAGATCAGGCCCAAAAAACTATAGCTAAGGGGAAAACTTTGGAGAACTGCTAAGAAATCCCCTCACCATCTGCTGACTGAGAGGCATGTAGGAGACAGGGAGGGAATATGAGATTCTGCTGTTCTCTAAGCTTTCAGGGTATATTCTCCACATCTTGATTCCTGCTCCTCCTCCTCACTCTCCTGATGTGGACTTTCTAAAGTTTGCAGGAGCTGATGCAGATCTTCAGTTTTTCAGGAATCGTGCCTAGTCCAGAGTTTATAGCATACCATCTCTTTGTAAACCTTAATGATATGTGGATGTGTCATGGGTAAATATACACCATATATGCCCAATTTATCATTTCCAGGGAGCAATATTCTTATGGTGACTGACAATGTGTTTTTTTCCCCCTCCACCAGACCTTTTAACAACACACTGATAGATCTCACTGTAACTGCACTTGCTGTTATTGTAGTGTTCAGGTGACAGTCTAGATACCAGAATGACTGGCACATTATAAATACCTAATAGCTAGCTAGGTTAGATGTATTACAGCTGAAATAAGCAACATATTAACTAGAGTGTGTGTACATATTTCTGAATATGGAGGGTTAATTGGGAATTCAAATCCAGCTTCATCTGTTTCTTTCCTCTCTTCAGGGAATCCTGAGCAAAGTTCCAGTGACAACCTTTCCCTTGTCCTTGTATGAAAGCATTGCTAGGCTGTAACGCTTCCACATTGCTGGGTGTCAAGCAATTGCAAAGATTCATATTTCAACTTTCCTGAGCTGCATGATGAGATCGACACAGGTATTGACACTAGCTACTGGCCCATCCAAAATGAAGCTGTTCTTTGTGCTGCACAAGTATTTTTTGGCCCCGGTGAGGCATTTGAAAGCAAACCAGGCTATTGCAGACATGAAAAGAGCTGTTTGTGCATCAAACTCTTTGGGAGTCTTCTGAGGGCTCCACAGAAAGCACAGCACACAACAGACTTGTGCACAGTTCACTCTCATGCTTTCACGCACCCTCAACAATAAAAACACTTCATCCGAGCCCAGTGTACAGCCTTTACTTTTACTTTTGGGAAGTGGAAAAAAAGCAAACAACGAAGAGTAAAAGTCTGTGGCAAACATGAATCTTTAGCAGTCCTTAATCAACTTGTTAAATATTCCACAGATCCTGCACATGCAAATCTGAAATCTTCCTACAAAAAGGGGGCAGAAAGCCTGAAATAAACACGCTTCCGTTTCCAGTTTTCATGTAGCCAACCCAGTGCATAGCGGCATAAGGCCTGCAGGGCATCTAGGGTTGTTACAAACTTTCCAGCGAAGTGAGTGTTTATTATTGTTGTAGGTTTGATGTGTTCCCAAAAGGATCTAATCAACATGTAATAAGGCCTCAAGAGAGCAATTAGAAACCTCAGCTTTAACCCTGTTATAACCACAGTAGAGAGAGTAACTTGCTTCTGCTCTGGAGTTATGCAGCACGATTCCTTGCAGAGGAATAAGTACTGGGAATCTGAAAGCCATTCTTGTACCATTCTTAGTACCAATGTTTGAATGATTTGCTCTGCTGACTGCATGTGCACAGCCTGATAGTTAGAACCCAGGGAGACAAGGAGGCCAGTGTTCAACCCACGTCTTTTTTTCTGGCTTTTTCTCTGTGGCCTTGGACGAGTCACTTAATTGCTCTGAGCCTCAGTTTCTCCATATGTAAAACTGAGATAAAAATAATTGCCTTCCCACAGAGGGTTATGAGGCTTAATTAGTTAATGCTTGTAAGTAATTTGAAAAACTTGGATGGAAGGTGCCAGAGAAGAGCTAAGTATTAAATACTTCTCACTGTTATTCAATTTAGCAAATTATCCAGCCACCAGAAAGCAAGAAATTGCTTTAGAAGACAGTTGATCAGGGTAGGACTGGCTGCTCTGGGGCAAGTGTTCCTTTCCAAACTGTCAAGCCAGGAATTTAGAAAAGTCCACTCTATTTCACATGCACCTGCACTGGGACATATAATATTCTCTTGTGGGCAATAATACTTTGGTCTAATTTCAGCTGTTGGGTTTAGTGCGCATGTGCTGGGTGGTGTTGATTGCCTATAGGGTGACCAGGGAGAGATGTGAAATATCGGGACGGGGGGGGGGGGGGTTAAGAGTTGGCAGTGGAGGGAAAGAAAGAAAGAAAGAAAGAAAGAAAGAAAGAAAGAAAGAAAGAAAGAAAGAAAGAAAGAAAAGCCGGAGCTCCGCCTCCACCTCCCCTGAACTGGCTGCCGCATCCTCCTCCTCCCCCCTCCCTTCTCCAGCACTTGCACTGCCATACAGCTGATTAGCGCAAGCCTGGGAGGGAAGGCTGAGGAGGAGGATTGCGGCGTGCTTGAGGAAGAGGCGGGGCCAGGGCGGGGATTTGGGGAGGGATCCAATGGGGGAGGGACGGGGCGGAGTTGGGGCGGGGGAGGGCGCGAGCCCCCTCTGCCTGTGCGCTGGAGCTCAAAATATCGGGACAATTCGCGTCCCGACCAACGCTGGACAAACAAGTAAATATCGGGACAGTCCCCATAAAATCGGGACGTCTGGTCTCCCTAATTGCATATGATATACAAGAGGTCAGATTAGATGGTTTAGGAGTCCCTCCGGCCTTAAACTCTATGACATGTAAAGAGAGATATCTACACAGAGTATTAGTTTTGTGGGGGAGGGGATGGAAGGCTGCCTTCCATACCTGAGGGGTTTTCGTTCTTAAAAATATGGTAGGATCACGGTAAAAAAATTGAAATTGTCCCTAAGTAAGCCTTCCAAATGTCTTTTCTGAGGGACTTCTTCTGTGCCAGGACCCTCCTGTGCTATAGAGAGAAGACAGGTCTTTGTTTGTCCTAAAAACAAATATCACACTTTAACACAAAACATACTGAAAAACCCAAATACTATTAAAATATAAGAAACTGAAAGAATAAAACTTATCCCAGCAGCTAAAATATTAGTTGTCCATTTTGATTCCTTTAGATCTGTCAGCAGCCTTCAGCAGTCTAGACTATGAGGTGGTGTTAGTGTATTTGTAGACAATGGCGGAGTAGACAGAATTGCACTTGTGTAGCTCTGTTTTCTTCTTTCTGAGATAAGTGTTCATTGAATAGTTGCTCTCATACCCAAAGATTCCATCATATGGGGTGATATGAATTCACCCTTCCTATTCAATGTGTATGTGAAGCCAGTGGGGGAGATAGTGAAACAGTTTGGAATGCCATGTCCTCAATCATCAGATGACACTCTGCTCTATTACATTTTCATCAGATCTGGATGGTGCTGCCTCTCGGCTGTCACAGTGTTGCTGGTGGGGTGGGGGAAACCATCCGAGAAGTTGGCAGAGGTTGTCTGCTCCTCGGTAGACAAAGACAAACAGCACATATCCTCCAACGTACCTTCTGACCAACTGGCCACGTAACATTAGTCTTGCTGTTCAACCACCATTAGAACTGAAAATAATATTGAGAAGACAGACCTTTAAAATTATTGCCAGAAGGCATCACTGTGCGGATTACTTAAAAAGAAGTATGGTTGTAATTTTTCTTTTTTGCATGCCCACTAAAAAGTGTCTGATGTCAGTACTGAGCTATAAAGGAAAACTTTTAGAAAGAAAGACAGAGGGGTTTTAAGTATACTTGAGAGTGCAACAGGTGCGGTGTTGCAGTGATCAGCGAGCCTCCAGTGGACCAGCGTGAAACACAGGTCAAATCAGAACATAAATGGAAAAATGTGATATGGTAGAGACCAGTGGTTTCTGCCAGTGCAAACTAACATGCAATAAAATGAAAAATAACCTATAAAATGAAATAAATCTATAAAACAATGCCCAGAGCAGGAAGCCAGTCCCAATCCCACAGGACAGGAGTCGCCACTGCAGGGTGAGTGCAGGGCAGGCTGTCTCTCCATGCACCTGCCTGAGGGCCTCCCACCTCGGGGGCAGGATCTAATACCCTCCCCAGGGCTCCCACCCCAGGAGAAGGCCCCTGACCTCTTCCCACAATAAAAAATAAAATAAAATTACCCCCAAAAACCAAAACAAAAGAATTTCACAGGGATCTAGTGATAAGTAGCGTCTCTCTCTCTCTTGACAGCTGAGCATTGCCCCTCGTTTACCATTGTTACAGGCCATGGCCTACGTAGCCCGTAGTTAATCCACCACTGAGTAAACACATTGTAAATTACACAGACTTGTACCTCATAATAAATAATCAGGAAGCATAAGACTGACTATAAAAGCATTACAAGAAACAACTCTGTGGGCTATCTATGCCATACTAAAGGCATACAAAAGTATAACTCAACCTGTTCAAATATAGGGGAGTAAAGTCTGCGGTTCAGCTAACTAATTAAGGGGGAAAAATAGAAACTGCATCTTCGGATCTGCACATACTACGTGTGCACAGATACTCAGTTGCATTAGAACATAACTAAAATAATTCTTTTGCTCCACCATAAAAAAGAACACAACTTCTAATGCCATCTCTTCCAAAGCAGCAAAAACATCCTCCATATCAAAGTGCAAAAACTCATGCCAAATGAAAACTTACTCCACCTCTAACATCACTCCCAAGCCTCGACAACACTAACCTCCAGACTAATAGAGCAAACTAGTTTATTCAGACTAGAATATGATTCAGGATACCAGATCAAAATCTAAAACATCAGTACAGGGATCACTGGGAAGAATAGATCACAAACAACAAGATAATTAGCTACATATCCCTATGCAGATCAATCACATAATCAAGTACATCATGATGAAATATGAAAAACTAAGACAGGCTCTTATTAAATATCAAATCCATGACCAACTAGCAGACACAAAACGCTGTTCAAATCCAGTGAGGAATGACTGTACAACATTTCTGATACAGAGATTCTACTCTAGTGTCCAAAATATAAGGGAATGTGAGAAAGGTATCTCCTCAAATTATCAGAAATGATAAAGAAAAACTGTAAGTAACAAGAGAGATGGCAGGAATTGCATTTCACTGCCAGAAAATCAAGAATAGTCAATAACAAAAGGCAATGGCATAAAACCTGAAGTGCATTATAAAACCCTGACCAGGACAGATATTTGATTTATTTTACCTATTTCTGGCAGATACCCAAGGCAGATACACTTTGGCAACATTTGTATAGCTTGTCATGAAATCAAATGTTACTGCACTGGCTTGACAGATATGAACACAGGCAATTGTGCAACAAACAATAATGCAATTATTAATGCAAGAATCTTATTTTTATTGGAAATCAGAGGTGCTATTAGGCTTACAGTTGCTGGACTAGAAAACTAGATTGAAGAGGTGGGAATTACATTGAGATTTAAAAATGGTAGCCATTCTAAGTTCCTATGGAAGCAAATTCCAGAAGCTTGAGACAGCAGCCAAGACAGCTGTGCCTCCTGTGCAATTCCATTGTTTCTAAAGAGGGGCGCTGTTAAGCACACTTGAGGATGCGAAGGGTGAGCTAATCCTTTAGGTATCTTGGTTTTAGACATTTGATGGCTTTGAAAAAAATAGTCACAGATGGCAGAATACCTTTTTTGTGGCTAATATGAGTGTCCAATTTGAAAGTGGAATCCAGAATAGAACCATAGATGGTTGAATACCTTTCTGACTGGGGACATCCATCCTCAGTTCTTAGCAACATCATGGTGTCTCTTCAAACTCTTTCATTCTGCCTTCAAGCATAACCTGCACCTTGCTTGGATTTAACTTCAGTCACCTCTTCCCCGTCCAGGTGCTGATCTCAACTGAGTGCTGGGTTACGTTTATGTATGATATGAACAATAAATAGAGTTGAGGATCATCTGCATATTGTTGACATTTGAGACATAGAATCTGGATTAGATGGACCACTGATCTGGTCACTACAGCAGTTTCTATGTTTCTACAGTTACACCAACAACTGCATATAGATATTAAAGAGGACATGAGAGAGAGTGGAACCTTGTGATACCCTATAGGTGAAGCTTTTTGTTACAGAAGAGCAGTTGCCCATCAGCATCATCTGGGTGTAGCCCTGAAGGAAGGTTTCAAACCATTTAAAAATATTTCTCTTTACTCCTGCTGCATCTTTAAAACTAGACAGCAGTATTCTCTGACTGACCATCTAGAATAAAGAGGAAAGATCTAGGAGTAAGAGCACTGGTATTTGTCCTTTATTAATGGATAGTTAAAGACTGTCCACAATATCCTGTCCTGGAACAGGAATGGGAATGATCGTAGATGTTGGCTGTGGACAGACATACTTGGAGATAGCTCTCAATTAACTTTTTCAGAAACTTTTGCCACCTGGTGCTAGTTGACAAGATCTATTGCATCTCCTGAAGATTTCTTTAAGGCTGGCCAGATGTATAATATGTCTTAAAATGAGGAGGTAGAGTTCCTTTTTTGGATGAGATGTTGACACTCTTAGTTAGGAGAAGCATGAGGTCATGGCTGGCTTTTGTCTCCTTTGATATGTCCAAGATGTCCTATCGGGTAAACAGATCAAATTTAGGGGGGAAGGTGTCATGTAATGGGCAAGTGCAGGGTGACTGGTTCCAGGTATCCTGAGAACCCTTCTCAGATGCAGATAATCTTGGTGCAGAAGTCTAATTGCAGTGAATCATACTGGGTTCTGTTATGGATTGCGGAAAATCTATTTTGATTAAGCAGAAGCCACACTGAATAGTTCTTTCAGGCATGTTTTGGCATCCACTATGGAGGAAGAGAAAAAGATTCTCTTACTATAACAGCCTAAACATAAGCTTGTAAGAAATCTTTGTCCTTCTGTTTGTTTGCCTTAGCTCAAGTTTTCTATCACAAATACCCAAATTATTACACTTTCCACTTCATCTGGTACAAGTTGTCTGAGATCCCCCTTGGGAGCCATTATTCTGAGGGCAGTGGCAAGTGCATGATCATGCTGACTCCCCAGATCTGCTGCTCCCTGATAAAATGATAAACTATTTTTGTAACTGGATATGTTTTGGAGATTGGTAGGATTCATGAGCTTTTGGAAGTGGGCCAAAGTGTAGTAGCTATCCTGTTGTCTGGAAGCAGAGAATTCTGACCACTTTTTTTGCATGAGGTGATGGTCTGTCCAAGAGAGTGGTGGTTACTAATATTCTCTGTGTCCACATCTAGTCCGAAGAT
This sequence comes from Trachemys scripta elegans, assembly GCF_013100865.1. NCBI lineage: Eukaryota > Metazoa > Chordata > Testudines > Emydidae > Trachemys > Trachemys scripta. Next base: position 2,733,918 of record NC_048310.1, on the reverse strand, counting down.
CACGTTCGAGGTGAATCTGGCTATATGGTCTGGATAAGAAATTACCTCTGAGACTCCTAAAGTAGAGACAGATTGGCGATGAACTTCCTGTTTCTTGTTTCCAAGGTCCATCTCTGACCTCTTCTTGTGGATGACTAGCTGTCAGCTTAAGCTCAACATAGTAAAACAGAACTCCTAAAGCTTTCCTTTCAAGTCCTCTCCCTCCTCTCTCAGTCTGTGGAAAACATCACCATCCTCGCTGTCTCTCAGGTCTGTACTCTGGGCATTACCTGTGACTGGCCCTCTCTCTAGAGCAGGGGTGGGCAAACTTTTTGGCCCGAAGGCCACACTAGGGTTGCGCAACTGTATGGAGGGCCGGGTAGGGAAGGCTGTGCCTCCCCAAATAGCCTGGCCACCACCCCCTATCCGCTCCCTCCCACTTCCTGCCCCCTGACTGCCTCCCTCAGAACTCGCAACCCATCCAACGCCCCCTGCTCCTTGTCCCCTGACCGCCCCCTCCCGGGACCCCTACCCCCATCCAACCCCCCTGCTCCCTGTCCCCTGACTGCCCTGACCCCTATCCGCACCCCTGCCCCCTGACAGCCCCCCCAGGACTCCCACCCCCTATCCAACCGCCCTCTGCTCCTCATCCCCTGACCACCCCTCCCGGGACCCCTCGCCCCTAACTGCCCCCCAGGATCCCACCCCATTATCCAACCCCCCCTGCTCCCTGTTCCCTGACTGCCCTCCCGACCCCTATCCACATCCCCGCCCCCTGACACGCCCCCCGGGTCTCCTACTCCCAACCCTCTACTGAACTGAGAGGGACAATGTGGGAAGCTGAGAGCCTGGACTCTCAGCTGCACTGGCAGCTCCCTGCTGGGAGCCTGGCTGCCTCACAGGCTCCCAATGGGCTGTTGCCCCATCTTCCCCCGCTCCCTGTTCCCTGCTGGGAGTAGGGGGGAAGCCATCCAGAATTTCTTTGCACGCACACCCACCTCCAAGCCGTGAAATTGACAGGACAGCATAGCTCCCTGAAAGCTGCCCACCCTTCTCAGCCCAGCTCCCAGCAGGGAGCAGGGTCCAGCCACCCAGGCTTCTTGCCCCAGCTGCATGCCTTGAGTGGGATCCATTCTCGTCTCAGCTCTTAGTCAGGATTGGGGTCCAGCTGCCCAGCTCTCCATGGGAGCTGGGGGCAGCTGGGCTCTAGCTGTCCTGCTTTCTTGTCAATTTAATGGCTCCTGCCCTGAAGACAACCAACAGTCAATGTAAGTAACACCGTGTCTAACTACACCATCACCCTAACTGCACTGACATAAGCCCTACACCTCTCATGGAGGTGGAGTTATTGTGTCGGTGTAGTAGGGCACTGATTCTAGTGTAGACATTGATATAATTAGGTCAACATAAGCTGCCTTGCATTGACCTAACTCTGTAGTATAAAGCAGCCCTGAATTTGTCCAGCTTCAACTTCCAGCCATTGGCTCTTGTTATACCTTTGTCTGCTAAATTGAAAGGCCTCTATCACTGGTCTACAATTTTTGAGAAGTCATCTGCTTCAGAGATAAAATGTGCTATTTCTTATGTATTTTGATGTGCTGAATTCAAATATGACAATTAAAACAACTGATTGGCTACTGTTTCTAAGATATTTAAGTTTTTACATTTTATATCTATGTATATTATGTAGATAGGAGAGTTTTAATCATAAATTGTAAACCTAGGTCTTTTCATGTGTTTATGGTTGCTTTACATGATAATATTTCACCTGTCCTGTTTATGTAACACTTTAAAAATCAGCAAAAGGGTTATATAAATAAAATTTATTATGAAACAAGGCAAAAAACTATTATGTACATAGTTTAGTCCTATTCAGTGTCTACTCGGCGCTTTGGCTTGTCTCTTGTATTCATTAAATGGAGCATGTCTTGTCACTGTCCAGCAATAGTCTGCAAGCATTGATGGGCTCCATTTGCCCTGATAGCATTTCTCCATTGTTGCAATGTCCTGGTGAAATCGCTCGCCGTGCTCGTCGCTCACTGCTCCGCAGTTTGGTGGAAAAAAATCTAGATGAGAGTGCAAAAAATGTATCTTTAGTGACATGTTGCAACCAAGGCTTTTGTATGCCTTGAGGAGGTTTTCCACCAACAACCTGTAGTTGTCTGCCTTGTTGTTTCCGAGAAAATTTATTGCCACTAACTGGAAGGCTTTCCATGCCATCTTTTCCTTGCCACGCAGTGCATGGTCAAATGCATCATCTCGAAGAAGTTCACGAATCTGAGGACCAACAAAGACACCTTCCTTTATCTTAACTTCACTTAACCTTGGAAATTTTCCACGGAGGTACTTGAAAGCTGCTTGTGTTTTGTCAATGGCCTTGACAAAGTTCTTCATCAGACCCAGCTTGATGTGTAAGGGTGGTAACAAAATCTTCCTTGATTCAACAAGTGGTGGATGCTGAACACTTTTCCTCCCAGGCTCCAATGACTGTCGGAGTATCCAATCTTTCTTGATGTAGTGGGAATCTCTTGCACAACTATCCCATTCACAGAGAAAACAGCAGTACTTTGTGTATCCAGTCTGCAGACCAAGCAAGAGAGCAACAACCTTCAAATCGCCACAAAGCTGCCACTGATGTTGGTCATAGTTTATGCTCCTCAAAAGTTGTTTCATTTTGTCATAGGTTTCCTTCATATGGACTGCATGACCAACTGGAATTGATGGCAAAACATTGCCATTATGCAGTAAAACAGCTTTAAGACTCGTCTTCGATGAATCAATGAACAGTCTCCACTCAACTGGATCGTGAATGATGTTGAGGGCTGCCATCACACCATCAATGTTGTTGCAGACTATAAGATCACCTTCCATGAAGAAGAATGGGACAAGATCCTTTTGATGGTCACAGAACATGGAAACCCTAACATCATGTGCCAGGAGATTCCACTGCTGTAGTTTGGAGCCCCACAGCTCTGCCTTACTCTTGGGTAGTTCTAAATCCCTGACAAGGTCATTCAGTTCACCTTGTGTTATGAGGTGTGGTTCAGAGGAGAAGGATGGGAGAAAATGTGGGTCCTGTGACATTGATGGTTCAGGACCAGAAGTTTCATCCTCTTCCTCGTCTTACTCAAGTGAGAATGATTCTGGTGCATCAGGAACCGGCAGTCCTTCTCTGTGGGTACTGGGTGTATAGCTGATGGAATGTTTGGATAATGCACAGTCCGCTTTTTCTTCTTTGACACACCTTTCCCAACTGGAGGCACCATGCAGAAGTAACAATTGCTGGTACGATCTGTTGGCTCTCTCCAAATCATTGGCACTGCAAAAGGCATAGATTTCCTTTTCCTGTTCAACCACTGGCGAAGATTTGTTGCACAAGTGTTGCAGCATATGTGTGGGACCCACCTCTTGTCCTGATCTCCAATTTTGCAGCCAAAATAAAGGTGTTAGGCTTTCTTAACCATAGTGGTTAGACTGCACTTTTGTGATGCAAAAGTCACTTCACCACAAACATAGCAGAAGTTATCTGCACTGTTCACACAAGTACGAGGCATCTCTGCTCACTTTGGCTAAACAGAAATGTGTCCCTTTGCAAAATCAAACACTGACAAATAAGATAGCACGACACTGTATGATTTCTAGACCTGATCTAGGGCAATTTGTTCAGCAGAGTGATGTAAGCTTCGTTATGATTGCATCATCCATGACTTCTAGGAATAACATGATGCAATTCATATCATGTATGACGCAATACCAGCTTCAGATTGCATCATTCATTGATTTGCCTAAAAAGCAAGTACTGTCCAAACCCAGTCATAGATTTATTCATAGATCCAGTCAAAGATGTATTTTAGTCATTTCTGGTTTAAATTGAGATCCCTTCCCTTTATAACTCACTTATCCTCTGCCATTCCCAAGTCAAGAGTCGTATATACTGACCCAATAGCATATCTTGAAAACTAGAGCCAATCAACAATTTTAAGCATCATTTTCGTTCTCAGTGACCCAGAATTAATAAAGTTTGACTACATTTATTTCAGAAGCATTTTGGCTGTAGAGCAGTGTATATATTATCAATTTTCTGTTCCCCATATTGGTAATTATAGACTATGATCCAGTCACCCTTAAGCTTCTCTTTGATAAACTAAATAGACAGCTCAAACACTTAAAGGCCAGTTTTCCAATTTTTAATCATTCATAGATTCCAAGACCAGACGGGATCATTGTAATCATTTAGTCTCACCTCCTGTATAGCTTAAGCCACAGAACTTTCTCAAAATAATTCCTACAGCAGATGTTTTTAAAAAACAACCAATCTTGATTTTTAAATTGTTATCGATATCCACCATGTCCCGTGGTAAATTCTTCCAATGGTTAATAACTCTCACTGTCAAAAATTTACATCTTATCTCCCATCTGCATTTGTCTAGCTTCAACTTCCAGCTATTGGATTGTGTTATACCTTTCTCTGATAGATTGAAGAGTTCCTTATTAAGTATTTGCTACCCACGTAGATATTTATAGACTGCAGTCAGGTCACTCCTTAACCTTCTCTTAACATAAGAATGGAAAACTGGGTCAGACCAAAGGTCCATCTAGCCCAGTATCCTGTCTTCCGACAGGGGCCAATGCCAGGTGCCCCAGAGAGACTGAACAGAACACGTAATTATCAAGTGATCCATCCCCTGTCGCCCATTCCCAGGCTCTGGCAAACAGAGGCTGGGGACACCAACCCTGCCCATCCTGGCTAATAGCCATTGATGGACCTATCCTCCATGAACTTATCTAGTTCTTTTTTGAACCCAGTTATGGTCTTGACCTTCACAACATCCTCTGAAAAGGGATTCCACAGGTTGACTGTGCATTGTGTGAAAAAATACTTCCTTTTGTTTGTTTTAAACCTACTGCCTATTAATTTCATTTGGTGACCCCCTAGTTCTTGTATATGAGAAAGAGTAAATAACACTTTCTTATTTACTTTCACCACACCAATCATGATTTTATAGACCTCTATCATATCCCCCTCTTAGTCATCTCTTTTCCAAGCTGAAAAGTCCCAATCTTATTAATCTCTCCTTATATGGAAGCTGGTCCATACCCCTAATAATTTTTGTTGCCCTTTTCTGAACCTTTTCCAAGTCCAATATATCTTTTTGAGATGGGGCGACCACATCTGCACGCAATAGTCAAGATGTGGGCGTACCATGGATTTATATCGCGAAAATATGATATTTTCTGTCTTATTATCTATCCCTTTCTTAATGATTCCCAACATTCTGTTAGCTTTTTTGACTGCCGCTGCACATTGAGTGGATGTTTTCAGAGAACTATCCACAATAACTCCAAGATCTCTTTCTTGAGTGGTAACAGCTAATTTAGACCCTATTATTTTATATGTATAGTTGGGATTATGTTTTCCAATGTGCATTACTTTGCATTTATCAATATTGAATTTCATCTGACATTTTGTTGCCCTGTTACCCAGTTTTATGAGATCCCTTTGTAACTCTTCGCTGTCTGTTTTGAACTTAACTATCTTGAGTAGTTTTGTATCATCTGCAAATTTTGCCACCTCACAGTTTACCCCCTTTTCCAGGTCATTTATGAACATGTTGAATAGGACTGGTCCCAGTACAGACCCCTGGAGGACACCACCATTTACCTCTCTCCATTCTGAAAACTGACCATTTATTCCTACCCTTTGTTTCCTATCTTTTAGCCAGTTATCAATCCATAAGAGGACCTTCCCTCTTATCCCATGACTGCTTACTTTGCTTAAGAGTCTTTGGTGAGGGAACTTGTCAAAGGCTTTCTGAAAATCTAAGTACACTATATCCACTGGATACCCCTTGTCCACATGCTTGTTGACCCCCTCAAATAATTCTAGTAGTTTTCCCCCCTAGCTCCCAGCGCTTGCGCCACGAAACAGGTGTTTCACCGGGCTGGGAGGGAGGGTGCAGGGGGGGAACGCGGCGCGATCGGGGAAGAGGCGGGACCAGGGCGGGGATTTGGGGAAGGGGTCCGATAGGGGCAGGGAGTGGGCAGAATTGGGGTGGGGACTTTGGGGAAGGGGTTGGAATGGGGGCAGGGTAGGGGTGGGGGAAAGGGTGCAGTTGGGGTGGGGACAGGGGCGGGGAGCGCGAGCACCCACTGGCACCGGGGAAAGTTGGCGCCTATGGGTTTGGGAATCTCCCTCACATTCTCAGGCATGAAAAGCAATGCAAAGAATCCATTGAGTTTCTCCGCAATGGCCTTATCATCTTTGAGTGCTCCTTTAGCATCTCTATCATCCAGTGGCTCTACTGGTTGTTTAGCAGACTTCCTGCTTCTGATGTACTTTAACTGATTTTGTTAAGCTAAATAGCTTTTTAAGCTAAATAGACTGAGGTCTTTGAGTCTATCATTATAAGGTATGTTTTCTAATACTTTAATCATTCTCGTCACTCTTCTCTGAACCATCTCCAATTTATCAACATCCTTCTTGAATTGTAGGCATCAGAACTGGATACAGTACTCCAGCAGCTGTTGCACCAGTGCCAAATATAGAGGGAAAATAGCCTGTCTACTCCTACTCAAGATTCCCCTGTTTATGCATCCCAAGATCACATTAGCTCTTTTGGCCACAGTATCACATTGGGAGTTCATGTTCAGCTGTTTATCCATCATGACCCCAAAATCTTTTTCAGAGTCACTGCTTCCCAGGATAGAATACATCCTCCTATAAGTATGGTCTACATTCTTTGTTCCTAGATGTATACATTTACCTTTAGCCATATTGAAACGCAGTGTTTGCTTGCACCCAGTTTATCAAGCAATCCAGATTGCTCTGAATCATGACCTGTCCTCTTCATTATTTACCACTCCCCCAATTTTTCTGTTATCTGGAAACTTTATCAGTGATGATTTTATATTTGCTTCCAGTCATTGATAAAAATGTTAAATAGTGTAGGGCTAAGAACTGATTCCTGCAGGACTCGACTGAAAACAGACCCAGTAAATAATGACCATTTAAAGTCACATTTTGAGACCTGTCAGTTGGCCAGTTTTTAATCCATTGAATGTGTGCTAAGTTAACTTTATATTTTTCCAGATTTTTAATCAAGATGTTGTGCAGTACCAAGTCAAACACCTTACAGAAGTCAAAATACATTACATCAACACTATTATCTTTAGCAAACAAACATGTAATCTCGTAAAAAAAAAATCACATTGGTTTGATAGGATCTATATTCCATAAACCCAGGTTAATTGTCATTAATTATATTGCTATCTTTTAATTCTTTATTAATCGAATCCCCTATAAGCCACTCCATTATTTTGCCAGGGCTCAATGTCAGGCTGACAGGCCTATAAATATTCATGTCATCTCACTTACCATTTTTTTAAATTGGCACAACACCAACTTTCTTCCAGTCTTCTGGAACTTCCCCAATGCCCCAAGACTTACTGAAAATCAGTGTTAATGGTCCAGCACACACCTCAGCCAGCTATTTTACAAATTTTGGATGCAAGTTATCTAGATCTACTGATTTTAAAATGCCTAACTTTAGTAGCTTCTGTTTAACATCCACCACAGATACTAATAGAATGGAAAGAGTGTTATCATCATCATATGGTGAAACTATATAATCTGTTTTTCCCCAAATACAGAACAAAAATATATATTGAACAGCCTTTTCTGTTTTACTATTGATAATTATACCATTTCCATCTAGTAATGGACGAATACTATTGTCAGGATTCTTTTTGTTCCTAATATATTTAACAAAACTCCTTATTGTCCTTAATTCAGCTGGCCATAGATTTCTCCATGTGTCATTTTGCTTCCCTTATCAACTTTCTACCATTCCTAACTTCTGATTTATATTCATTACTATCAACTTCCCCTTTCTTCTATTTGTTATATATTATTTTTCTATTTTTCTATTTTTATAACTCCCTTCTCCCCTAAACCAGGTCATTTTTTTAACCAGCATGGCCTTCTTGCTCAGTTGTGGGATTGTGGATTTTGGGGCATCTTGTAAGGTGTTCTTAAATGATTCCCAAATATAATTCACATTTTTCTGATTAAATTTTCATGACTGTTCACTGAACCTTTTCCAGTTTTTCTGGCAAGTGGGATGACCTAGGTAACAATAAGCTGGTTAGCCTGACATCAATTCCAGGAAAAATGGAAAAACTGATACCAGATTCAATTAATAGAGAATTAAAGGACAGGAACAGAATTAATGCCAGTCAACATGAAAAATGGTTTTAGCAAACTAGATTTAATTCTTTGAAGAGATTACAAATTTGGTTGATAAAGGTAATTGCGTAAGTATAATATACGTAGACTATAGTAAGGCATTTGACTTAGTACCACATGACATTCTGATTAAAACATTAGCACTGTACAACAGTAATAAATCAAGTTAAATGGATTAAGAACTGGCCAACTGACATATCTCGAAAAGTAATCATCTATGGGGAACACTGAATGGGAGATTTCTAGTGGGGTTCTTCAAGGATTTGTACGAAGCCCAACATGATTCAAACTTTCATCAGTGGTCTGGAAGTAAATATTAAAACTGCTATTTAAATTTGCAGATTTTATGTATTCTCTCAGGTCATTGGTTAAGACTTTAAATAGTGTAGGGCCAAAAACTGATCCTTGTGGAACCCCATTAGAAATGCAAACCTCCTTGATGAGGATTCCCATTTTCCATTACATTGTGAGACCTGTCAATTAGCCAGTTTTTAAACAATATGTGTGCCATGTTGATTTCATGTCATTCTAGTTTCTTAATCTAAATGTCATGAGATATTAAGTCAAATGGCTTACAGAAGTCTAAAAATATTACATCAACACTATTACCTTTATCAATCAAATTTGTAATCTCATCAAAAAAGATACCAAGTTAGTTTGATAGGATCTATTTTCTCTATGCCCACATTGATTGGCATTAATTATACTACCCTCCTTTAATTCTTTATTAATAGAGTCCTGTATCTGTCATTCCATTATTTTGCTCAGGACTGATATTAGGCTGACTGGACTATAGTTTCCCAGTCACCACACTTGCCCTTTTGAAATATTGGCACATTAGCTTTCTTCCAGTCCCCTGGAATGTCCTCAGTGATCCAAGAGTTACTGAAAATCAATATTAATGGCCCAGAGAGTTCCTCAGCCTGCTCTTTTGAAACTCTTGAATGCAAATTATCTAGATCTGCTGATTTAAAAATGTCTAACTTTAGTAGCTGCTGTTTCTTATTATCCTCAGTTACTGTTGGAATGGAAAGTATTTTATTATCATTACATTATATGACTATATGGAAACATAAACTAGAAGGGACCTAGATAGGTCATCTAGTCCAGTCCCCTGCACTCATGGCAGGACTAAGTATATCATCTGGCTTTTTCCCAAATATGGATCAGAAATATTTATTGAACAGTTCTGCATTTTCTGCATTATTATTCAGATATTTTTCCATTTCCATATAGCAATGGACCAATAACATTGTTAGGATCCCTTTCAGTGCAAATATAATTTAAAAACTCCTGATTGTCCTTAATTCTGCTGATCACAGATTTCTCCTTGTGTCTTTTCCTTTCCTTATCAATTTTCTACAATTTGTAACTTCCATATATTATATATTAATTATATTATATTCATTATATTGCTATCAACTACACCTTTTTTCCATTTCTTATACATTGTTTCTTCATAGTTACTCTTACTTCTCTCTTAAACCAGGCTGCAGCTCCACTGTCATGGCCCCCTTCCCTCACTCACTACCCAGGACTGTGGGAGCTGTCCCCAGCCAGGAACTGTTCAGCACACCCCATAGCAGGGGGCTCATCTTCTTTCTTGCAGTTGCTGGGCCAGGACTGCAGCTTCCCCTGCACCTGGCACTCCAGTATTTTGGGCCTCTTGGCTGTTTAGGGAGCCCCCTGCAGCCCCTGCTGTCAGCGCTGTCCTATCCAAACCCCACCCTAACTCCCTCCATTAGTTTCCAGCAACTGTAAAAATAAAAACAGATACAAATAAAAAAATAAAAATTGATAATAGAAAAATAATCTTAAAAATAAAAAATCAATATTAATAATCAAAATTAGAAAAAGGTAAAAACCAAATTCTGCCAACCCTACTTATCATGCTGACCAATGTTGTTTCATTGTTTCCTCACTAGCAATTCACTGCTATCTCCAACAATGCCTCCTTCAATTCCCTTATTAATCCTTTGTTCTTCAGGCATCTGAAGATGAGAAAAAAGTCCAGATTAGTTTCTGTTTGGTTATACATGTTGAATAAAGGAATTCAGATGATTTGTATTTCCTGGTTCCTTTCTAGAATTCCAGAATGGAGAAATATATTAATGCTATTTTGCCTCTTCCCTTATCTAGTCAAGACTTCCTGTCTTCTAAATATCCTAAGGAAGCAAGATGGGTCATCTCAGGCCTATTGATGTAGTCTACCTACCAGACTGAAGCCTGTATAAACAAGTGCTAGGCAATCAAACTCATGTTTGCAAGAGAAAAGGAACCTTTGTTTCAGGAGGTGATATAGCAGAGGTATTAACCTTGCATTTAGCTATATTAAAATGCATGTTGTTCAAATGAGACTATTTTACTATGTAATCTAGATCACTCTGTAGAAATTACTGGTACTTATCATTTACCACTCCACCAATGTTTGTTATCTTCTACAAATTTTCCCAGCTTCCAGATCACTGAAAAAGAAATTAAATCATATTGGGCCAGACCTCACTAGAAATTACCCCATTGCACTGTGGTTCCATAACTACTGTTACTTTCTGAGGTCTACCAGTTATCCAGTTTTTAATCTAATATGTGCTGCATTGGTTTTGTATAGTGCTAATATTTTAATCAGAAAATTATGCTAATTTATTCTCTGGCCATCAAATACTTTTCATACCCTCCCCACACTAGAATGGAGTACAATTGAAAATGCTGATCAACATAAAATTAGTCAATGCTTTCCATAAAGATTATTTTTGAGAGTTTGGGGTTTTTTAGCTATATTCTCCAAGTCGCCTGTCTCCATTGTTGCAATGTTTTCTAGGTGGCTCAACTCAGAATCTCCTTCCCCTCATCCGTACCAAGGAAGGAGGGATCTTGTAGCCATCTTAGTGGCTGTCTCCCCAAGCCTTGGCTGCTGTGTTGTTCTACAGACAGCCCAGCTATCCAGCCTACAATTCTGCTGCTCCCACTCCCTGGCTGCAAGCTGAACTCCAGCTCTGATTCCTTGTCACCTTCCAGCCAGGTGGAATAGAACAGTACCGGACATGGACTGTAATCCAATTATCTCCCTTTGCAGGAAGAACTGGAGAGCAAGAGACACTGCAGACAGGTCCTGGCAGGCAGGGAGACAGGAAACAAAATGCTGAGTGCCTGGCTGCAGCAAAAATCCTGAATTCTGTAGCATCTTGTAAAAATACTAGATTCTGCAACCACCTAAGAGTTCTTAAGGCTCTGAGTAAAAGGGGCAGTTCACATATCTTAGGGCTGGTCCACATTAACTCCCCACTTCAAACTTAGATACGCAACTTCAGCTACGTTCTGAAGTCGAAGTATCTTAGTTCGAACTCACCACGGGTCCACACATGGCAGGCAGGCTCCCCCGTCAACTCCACATACTCCTCTCGCGGAGCAGGAATACCGGCGCCGACGGCGAGCACTTCCAGGATCGATCCCAGAAGATCGATTGCTTACCGCCGGACCCGGAGGTAAGTATAGACGTACCCTTAGAGTTACTGTTTCAGTGCCTCAACAGATTCAGGTAGACATGACTACATCAGTTAACACTCTATTCGTGTTATCGCATTTATGTCTGTAACCATAAGGGCTAAAAAGATAATTTTTTTTAAACATAAAATGAAATCTGGAGCAAGAGGTAAATTTCATGGCTGAAAAATCACAAAATACATGAGGTCCTCCTTACTGATCAGCCCTTTTAGCTCTAGTGGTAAATTCCTTTGGATTTTAAGCAGAAAAACCAGGGTTCTAATCCCAGTGCCCCAGGTAAGCATGTGATTGAGTTGTATGCTGGCTGCAATACATAAATTAAGGTATGGTATATCTAGAGTGGATGGACTTCACAGAGCAAACTGCCTTTCTCTGATTCAAAGTGAATCTTTGAACAAGAGATGGGAGACAATTACAGTTAAATGTGGGACGTTTCAAAACTTTGGTTACAAAAGATACAAAGTACTGTAATCCATTTGTAAAACTCTAATTGCACACACTGCTCTCTCCCTGCTGCTGTGGAAAATTAGCAGTGGAACTGGGAATGTGTAAAGACCCTAGCATTCCAAGAATTCTTTCTTCTTATTGTGGTTGACTTGCTGCTAATGAAAGTGAGGGACTAGCAGTACTGCCTAAACCAGGTCTAGTGGGGAGAAAGCTAAGGCACGCAGCTTAGTCATTGCACTTGCAGCCCAACCTGCTATTCTTGTCTTGTGCTCCCACCCTACAGCTCCACTAATGCACTTCAGTCCTGGCTATTGCTGCCCTGTGCTTTCTCTTTCACCTCAACCAATACCTCAAAAAGAAGAACAGGAGTACTTGTGGCACCTTAGAGACTAACAAATTTATTAGAGCATNAAAGCTTATGCTCTAATAAATTTGTTAGTCTCTAAGGTGCCACAAGTACTCCTATTATCCTAAGAGCTTCTCTAACTTGTTCTTAACTAGTAGCAGTGCACGTATCTCAGCTACCTCCCTCTCTCATTGGTTTATCTAGTTATTTTATTCATGCTTTATAGATATTTTCTGAAAAATGGTTGATCACTAGGAAAGAGACCTTTGAATCAGGATGAAGCAGCCTTTTAAAATATAATTTAGTACAATTTTTGCCAACTTGATGATAAAGCCTTGTTAGTCAGACATTATAAAACCTTTCAACTTTTTCTAAAATAGTAAAGGTTTTGAGAAGAACAGGAGTACTTGTGGCACCTTAGAGACTAACAAATTTATTAGAGCATAAGCTTTCGTGGACTACAGCCCACTTCTTCGGATGCATATAGAATGGAACATATATTGAGGAGATATATATACACACATACAGAGAGCATAAACAGGTGGGAGTTGTCTTACCAACTCTGAGAGGCCAATTAATTAAGAGAAAAAAAACTTTTGAAGTGATAATCAAGCTAGCCGAGTACAGACAGTGTGATAAGAAGTGTGAGAGTACTTACAAGGGGAGATAGAGTCAACGTTTGTAATGGCTCAGCCATTCCCAGTCCTTATTCAAACCGGAGTTGATTGTGTCTAGTTTGCATATCAATTCTAGCTCTGCAGTCTCTCTTTGGAGTCTGTTTTTGAAGTTTTTCTGTTGTAATATAGCCACCCGCAGGTCTGTCACTGAATGACCAGACAGGTTAAAGTGTTCTCCCACTGGTTTTTGAGTATTTTGATTCCTGATGTCAGATTTGTGTCCATTAATTCTTTTGCGTAGAGACTGTCCGGTTTGGCCAATGTACATGGCAGAGGGGCATTGCTGGCACATGATGGAATATATCACATTGGTAGATGTGCAGGTGAACGAGCCCCTGATGATACGTATGGCTGATGTGATTAGGTCCTATGATGATGTCACTTGAATAGATATGTGGACAGAGTTGGCATCGGGGTTTGTTACAAGGATAGGTTCCTGGGTTAGTGGTTTTGTTCAGTGATGTGTGGTTGCTGGTGAGTATTTGCTTTAGGTTGGGGGGTTGTCTGTAAGCGAGGACAGGTCTGTCTCCCAAGATCTGTGAGAGTAAAGGATCATCTTTCAGGATAGGTTGTAGATCTCTGATGATGCGCTGGAGAGGTTTTAGTTGGGGGCTGAAGGTGACAGCTAGTGGTGTTCTGTTATTTTCTTTGTTGGGCCTGTCTTGTAGGAGGTGACTTCTGGGTACTCGTCTGGCTCTGTCAATCTGTTTTTTTACTTCAGCAGGTGGGTATTGTAGTTTTAAGAATGCTTGATAGAGATCTTGTAGGTGCTTGTCTCTATCCGAGGGATTGGAGCAAATGCGGTTATATCTTAGAGCTTGGCTGTAGACAATGGATCGTGTGGTGTGTCCTGGATGGAAGCTGGAGGCATGTAGGTAAGTGTAGCGGTCAGTAGGTTTCCGGTATAGGGTGGTATTGATGTGACCATCGCTTATTAGCACAGTAGTGTCCAGGAAATGGACCGCTTGTGTGAATCCACACAAGCGGTACAGTAGTGTCCAGGAAAGGTGCCACAAGTACTCCTGTTCTTCTTTTTGCGGATACAGACTAACACGGCTGCTACTCTGAAACCAATACCTCAGTATTCCCACACTGGGCCTCTCCTAAACAGAGTTGCTTAGATAGCAAGGTGATAAGCACCTTCTGAAAATCTGAGAGAGAGAGAGAGAGATTCACTACTGATTGTGCAAAACTCTATAGTTCTGTGATGTGCATAAATACATTAGGTCCGCTTGAGAGCACCATATTCATCTCAAGTGTGACCTCAGTCAAATATGAATCCAGATCTGACTCCAGGACTCCTAAGGCTGAAGCATTAGGCTTGCTGCATCCTCTGTTGCCCCCCAGATAGAATACATTCCATTTAAAACTACATTGTGAGCTCCTCCCATAAGTCCAGGAGATACTTCTCTTTTCAAATATTGCCCCTTTTCAGATATTGCAGCTGTTGAGGCCATTCCTGACAGTCAACCCCAAGATACAGTGACAGATTATATTTGGAAGGTGATAATCAAGGACCCAGTTCCTTCATAAAGTCTCTACTCTAGTTTATTCACTTATTTCTCTATGTGAGGCTCAGAATTTGCAAAGAAAAGATATTCTCTATTAGACAGAGATTTGGGAAAATCCAACAGAAAAACAGGTGTCAGTTGAAATGCAATGCCTGATGCATCCGTCAGCATCTGGAACAGATGTGAGGCATCACTGCAATGATCAGCCTGTGGCAGCTTCCATCAAAAGCACCATCAAAACTGGGACCCATAACATAGTTGTGACACCATCAAGACATGTGTGTTCCAGCTCCCAAATCCCACCCCCACCAGTCCACAGTAGAGCTCTGCAAAGAAGTGTTTTGTAAAAATTTCATTGCATTGTTACATGTATATGATTATTATGGCACAAACTAGGTTTTTTTGTTAAAAATAGTATTAAAATGACATAACAATGAACATTTTGTAACATTTTGAAAAACTCCTGTGACACAATAGGTCAGATGTTTCTTTTTACATGATTGTCACTGGCTAAACATTTCAAGGCATGTTTCTCAGATGGTAGAAGACTTTTTTATTTTCTTTTATAGCAGATAATGAGTAAATTATATTTTATGCAGCATTGTGGTAGTGGTGTTGGTCCCAGGATATTAGAGACAAGAGGGTTAAGGTAATATATATTTGTTGGACCAACTTCTGTTGGTAAGAAAGAGACAAGCTTTTGAGCTTACACAGAGCTCTTGACCTGAAGAAGGGCTCTATGTAAACTCAAAAGCATGTCTCTCTCACCAACAGAAGTTGGTCCAATAAAAGATATTACCTCACCCTCCTTGTCTCTCTAGATTATGTCTGTCATTCACTGTCACAGGTAAGGTTCTTGTGTGGATGCTCTGAGGACTTCCATAGCTGCAGATTGGAATAGATCCCCTTTGTGAGTGCTGCTCACAAAGTTCATACTATGTTTAGCTCCATTTCTTTATTATTATTTTTAGATTTTTTGCTAAATGAGATAAATTAGTCAATCATGTGCTGAAAAAGGCTACAGAGACTGGGAATAGTAAGAACAGCCCTTTGGAGATGGTACCACTTGGAGGCAGATCATAGCAGTCAGATTTGGGGCCTGATTTTCAGAAGGTCTAAGCACTCACAGCTCTAGTTAATGTCAATGGGAAGTAGAGGTGCTTAGCATCCCTGAAAATCCAGCCGTTGATGTTTTGGAGGCAGGTATTTGGTACTGTGAGTCTGAGTTTGTATTGATCTGTGTTTTCTCTGCTCACGTCCTGCTGCTGTCACCTGCAGAGCATAAAAGGGGGGTTTCCAAAAGAGGCACAGTGGGATGGAATATTGGTGAAACCAGTTCACACAACAAGCAGTTGTCCTCCTCTGAGCATGATCCTCCTTTTTTGCGTAATGTACATACTACTGCAATGATTGCATTATAAAACTGATTAGAGTGGACTTGGCAGAATTCTAATGATAATGCACCATATTTTTCCTGAATTGGACCTTAAATTTGGACATTAAATGTGACAGTAACTTAGAATTATTTTTGTTTTGCATTGTCCCATGTGTTGGAATGTGCTAGGGGCTACACATAAGGAATCTGTAACAGTGAACTCTTCTGCTTACCCACCTTATTAACAGGTATTAGAACTTGCACAATTTTATGCAGGGATTTAACAGCTGCCACAAGGGTTGGTCAACAGAAGAGCCTTAACCCTTATTATAGAGCTCTGTGATGCAGTCATCTAGTCACCAGTTAGCTCTGATTCTCTTATCTTTCCAGGGTACAAGAAAAATCATGTTGGTGGCACTTTGGAAGCAAAACATGATGCAGTGAGTCAGCAGAAAGTCCCTTGGGTCTACAATCACATTCCAATAACCAGGTGGTGGGAGCTGGGCATGTTGCTTTCCAACACATTTGGAACCATTCCAGCTTTTTACAGTCTCCCCTTCCCAGCAGTTTATGTTGTCTTTCCAAACAGAAACTTTTCAAACTTGTTTTAAAATATTCTTTTCTTTTGAATTTGACGCACATTGTGTGTGAATCTTCAAATAAACATTTGTTCTAGTAAGTGCAAAAAACTTCCAGTGGCCATGCTGAAAACTGATTGTGGGATTTATTTGAGTTTTGTGATGGTGGTGGTGGCAGAGGTGTGTAAGGGGTGTTTTCCCTTTGAAATGGGATTGTATTTGTACCTGGATTAAGCTCTCCTGATCAGTGCTGACATTTTTAAAGATGAAAAACAGCACACCAAAGCACTGAAAAGGTAAAAATGAGTTGAAATGGCATTTGGCCAATGTTTATGAATCATTGACTATGATAATAAAATCATAAAAAATAATCACCAAAAGGTAAATAAATTATCTAGTTTACTACTTATTCTCATGTACAGTTTGACACAAAAGCTGAAGCCATGAATGATTTATGCCTGTTTTAACAATAATACTCATTTTACTGAAAGATGGTCAGCACTAAGTTGTGCTCAGGGCTCAGTGCCAGTTGTCGAAAGGTTAATGTTTCAGCAGCAATACATTAAATTATGAATTATACCAGTCCCAAAATGGAAGGTTATTAGTTCAGTCTGTTTAATTAGACCTGCTAGAACTTTGCCATCAACTAGCAGTACCCATCTCTACAGTGTGATAATAGGATTAGAAAATCAGCTGCCAAAACCAGGGAGTTCATATAGCCTGACCTTTCATCATGGCATCTTCTGGGACTTTGTTCTTGTGAGACCCTGGATAACTCCAAGTGGTTAACCGTACTTCCAGCACCTCTGAAGTTACAGCCCAACTAATGCCCACATTGAACAGAGTTTCCAGTTTTATAGTGTTCATGGATACTAGAAGACACAAAGGAGTAATAGTATAGTATGCTAATCTTTCTCTTTGGGAGTCCTGGTAGCCAATTCTCCTGCCAAAGGATGTGAATAACTCTGATAAACTTTGAGAGCTACATGTATAATTTAATGATCCCAGGACTCCTGGATTCAAATATGGCTTAGGTCACTCACCTGTTAAATTAGTTTGTTTTTAGCTTTGTCCCAAATAGTGGATGTCTGGCTACATCCTCCAGTTTGTCATGAGAGAGAGACGGCCCCGCACATATCTGAAGCCAAGTGTATACCAGGGTGAAGGCCTCTCCACAAGACGTCCAGAACTGAAATAGTAGGGGTCCATAAGTCGAGACTGAGGCACAGCTGGAATGGGGAAGTGTCCCAGGTCTGGTATAGTAGGGTGAGGCAAGCCAGGACAGCAGGGGAGTTAGTGGGTGTTGGTCGATTTATTTGCATAATATTTGCCTGCCTTAAGACTGGTTCTAACCTGCAGCATGTAGTCCTTTACTTCCACATGTACTAAAATTCACCCCCTTTGCTCACTCATATATAAAAGGAACAACATATAGTCTGTTAGTCTTTTATTATTCAGATTATACAGTGCTTTCAGAATATAAAATGCTAAGTATTACATTATTAATTATTATGATTATGATTATTATTTATTAAATTCTTGGTTACATTATCCTAAGGCTGGAGCCAGAAGGGCACTATACAAAGGTGTTGCCCTGTCTGTGAGATATGCAGCCATAGGAAGCTTCCTGAAGTTATAAGAGGCCAAACTCAGTCTTTTCTGTCTTGTCTTCTCATTCTCCTAGGATGGGACAATTTTGCCATTGAAAAGAGGAAGCTGGAGAAGTGTAAGAACTTTGAGTCTGTGCTCTTTCTATCAGCTGGACGATAACATGCAGAAGTAATTTATTCATCTCCATTCCATCACCCCTCATCAGACTTCAAAGATATTTTATATCACAAATGGGACTGTATCAAATATAGTAATAGAAATTCACCAAAAGATCTGGTCTGCAGAAATAGGCCCATTTGATTCCAGTGGCTCTCAAGTGTCCTGCAACTCTGGGCCCATTTGACTCCACTGATGCTAATGTGCACCTTTCCAGGATTTGTATGAAAAGAAAAAGTCTGAAGAAAAAGTACAAGATATTCAAGTCAACATAAGAGACGGCAACAGGTAGGGACTAAATCTCTCTTCTTCATTTATCTTACAGTAGTTCTTCCCTCTCCCTCCTTGAGATTTCCCTAATAACCTCTCCTTCACACCAGCTGATCCTCACTTCTATTTGTGCTTACTGAAATGAGGATGCTGTCATTAGAATGGCTTCATTGGAATAGTAGAGCAGAACCGGTGTTATAGACAGAGAGAAAAGGATAGGGTGGAGGAAAGCGAGAAAAATGGATGAAATGATGGGAGATGTAAGAAATAAAGACAGAGGGGATGGAGTAGAAAGACATGGAGAATAAAATATTGTCTATTTATTACAGTTAACTATTATTCATACTGTGTCCAACATGTATTAGGTTCTTTACTGAACAAATAAAAAGATAAGAACATAAGAACAGCCATACTGGGTCAGACCAAAGGTCCATCTAGTCCAGTATCCTGTATTCCGACAGTGGCCAATGCCAGGTGCCCCCAAGGGAATGAACAGAACCGGTAATCATCAAGTGATCCATCCCCTGTTGCTCATTCCCAGCTTCTGGCAAACAGAGGCTAGGGACACCATCCCTGCCCATCCTGGCTAATAGCCATTGATGGACCTATCCTCCATGAATTTATTGAATTCTGTTTTGAACTCTGTTATAGTCTTGGCCTTCACAGCATCCTCTGGAAAGGAGTTTCACAGATTGACTGTGCATTGTGTGAAGAAATACTTCCTTTTGTTTGTTTTAAACCTGCTGCCTATTAATTTCATTTGGTGATCCCTAGTTCTTGTGTTATGAGAAGGAGTAAATAACACTTCCGTATTTACTTTCTCCATGCCAGTCATGATTTTATAGACCTCTATCATATCCCCCTTTAGTTGTCTCTTTTCCAAGCTGAAAAGTCCCAGTCTTATTAATCTCTCCTCATATGGAAGCCGTTCCATACCCCTAATAATTTTTGTTGCCCTTTTCTGAACCTTTTCCAATTCCAATATATCTTTTTTGGGATGGGACAACCACATCTGCACTCAGTATTCAAGGTGTAGGCGTATCATGGATTTATATAGAGGGAATATGATATTTTCTGTCTTATTATCTATCCCTTTCTTAATGATTCCCAACATTCTGATGACTTCGGAGTTCCATGTCTAGGTGCCATAGAGCATTGTAGTAGACTAGACAGAAGTGGAGAAGGGAGGAAGTGAAGAGGGTTTAGGTGGAAAAATAAGTTCAATTTTAGGCATGTTTACAATAAGCCATCTAATAGGAATTGTCAGATGCAAGCTGCAGTGTGAGACTGAATAGAGGGAGACATGAGAAATAAACCTACTATGATAACCAGGTCCCCTGATTCAGTTAGAACATAGTTGTTCTCTAACTCAGTTACAACAGTTCCAGTTTGTAATCTTAAACCTTAGACATATCCACAAAAGAGGGGAGGACAGAGGATATGAATTAGTGCAAACCAGGTCAACTCTGTAATGAGCACTTCCCTTGCCAACCAGGGAAGCAGTAGTTAGCTGTTCATGTGTGGTCATTCTAATTTATTGTTGATCTTATTAAAGCCCAGTTCCACAATAATCGTATGCCCAGGTAAATGCAGAAAAAGAGCCTGATGCCCTCAAGCAACCCATAAATAGCAGGGTGAAGACAAAGTGTTTATTACTCAGCCTCATGAAGGCCATATAAGTGATCTCTCAGGGGGTGGAGCTGTGTGTCCCAGCTGCTAATACTCCAGCTTAGCTTTATTGCTCAAAACACTCTAAACATGGAAATCATTGTAATAGTTGATTTAATCTGACAGAGCATCCTATGGAAACTTCAGTTTTTTCTTCCAATTCTTTTCACGGTAAACAGGATCTCTGCCCTTCTTGTCTTTCTTTCACAAGATCTCTTGCAATATCATTACCCTCAGAAAAACTTCAAGGGACTATGTCTATATAACACTCTGATCTGCAGGCAGGGCCAGTGCAACCCATTAGTCAACGTAGGCAGTTGCCTAGGGCGCTAGCATTTGGGGGGTGGCATTTCGGGTCCTTCGGCGGCGACCGCAGCGGTCGGATCTTCGGCTGCCCCGGGCGGCGGCGGCATTTAGGCGGAGGGAGCTGGGGCAGGGGGACGCGGGGAGGGCCGCCTGCAGCAAGTAAGGCGGGGGGGCGGCACGCAGGGGAACTCCTCGCCCCAGCTCACCTCTGCTCCGCCTCCTCCCCTGAGCATGCCACCCCGCTCTGCTTCTCTCCCTCCCAGGCTTGTGGCGCCAAACAGCTGATTGGCGCCACAAGCCTGGGAGGTGGGAGAAGTGGAGCAGCGATGGCGTGCTCAGGGAGGAGGCAGAGCAGAGGTGAGCTGGGGCGGGGAGCTGCCGCATGGCTCTGCCGCGGGGGGGGGGGGGAAGGGGGGCACCTCAGGGCAGAGGGGGCTGGGTGGGGCGCGGCTGGGGGGGGGGGGTTAGGGCGGCGGGGGGGGCAGAGAGCTGCCACAGGGCTTGGGGGGGGGCGCGAGGTGGAAGTTTCGCCTAGGGCGCGAAACATCCTTGCACCCTCCCTGTCTGCAGGCAGCTAACCAATCCAGCTACAGTCTTCAATTACAGCCATCATTTGGACTATGGTTGATGCCCCTTTCAAATTATAATCAAAATTAAAGTTTCTTTTTGAATACATGCACTCCTTGTAACACCCATTCATTCTTATCCACTCACACACATATGGGCACACACTCTCCCCTCTGGAAAATCCATAAGCTTTTCCTAAAGGAATCTATTTTTTAGCTCCTCTGTCACCAGATACCTTCAGTCCTTCTCATTTACATTCTTTAAGAAAGAGAACCAATAATTCTGAAAGCTGATTAAATGTGGAAAAATGAATTTGTTCTACTGTGAATCCAGCAGAGAGAGGTTGAAGTGGAAATTCAGTGTCTGAGCGGGAAAACTATAATGCTGCTGTTCTTGTGAGTAATTTATACTCTCAAAGTATGTGTAAACCAACAAGAGTTCTCCCCCATTGATCCTAGTCTTAGTCACTCATTGACTCCTCCTAGGCACATTCTGCCACCTTTTTCCCCAGCATGTCATAGGAGAGCTGCAGTGGGACACCTTGTTTCAGGTTAGCCACAGGACTCCAGCTGAACCGGCATTTGGTGGAACACCTCACTGGAATTGCTCTGAAGAGTTCATCACTTTCAGAAGAATTTTAACTTTCATTTAAAAAAAAAAAGGTTCTTCGTTGTGAAAAAAAACCTTTCTTGTTATGAATCTGTGCCGCACAATCTGAGACTGCACATACATAGCCAGAAACAGTAGCTCAGAGAGGGGTGAACTGTCCCATTTGGGTACTAAGTTGGAAGCTTTATGTTGACAGTTTAAAGGACAACACAGCTAATTATTCCCTGCTAAGACATAGATATATGTAGAATGGATGATGTGGTATAAAGGTTCTATCACTATGACTTTGGGGTGGCCCCATTATTTACAAGTGGTGACACTACAAGTGAATTATGCAGGTTACCCCAAGTGTTTGCTGATAAAACCTTAATATCATATAATTGTGTCCTGTATAAAACCTATGTTATAGAAAAGCAATTTTAGGAAGGTTTAGAGTTTTATAGGTTTTATTGGAACTATTTTTTTGTATCCCTCTTCTTGTAAACCCAGGTGCCTTTGTTACCATGCGTCCAATTGCACAAGACAAGAGGGACCCATAAAAATGTCTAAAAATGACATAAAATAGCTTTCATAACTAAAACGTCACATTTAAAGTCAAGAAATCTCAGCATCTTCCAAGTTAGAAGCAGATGCTGGGTCCCCATGGAAAGCTGCAAGTCTTCTCTTTCCAGTGGGATAAAACTCCTTTTTCTAGTTCTATGGTCTTGCAGGATATTGGGTTTTAACATCCATTATATTTTTATGTATAGAAAAGCTGTCACTAGCCCCACCTGGGATATTTTGGGAGGAAATTCTCCTTTCGTGGAGGAGGAAAACACTTCTCTGCCCGGTTGATTTATTTTTTATCTCAGCCATTTGAATCTGTTGAGAGGTTTCAGGTGTTAAAATAAGTCTTGAATAAGTGAGCAGAGGGCAATTGAGAGTGGTTAAAGGAGCAAGATAACTATAAATATCATGTGGTTCCGCAATTTGTCATATAGCTATCATCTCCATCTATATTCTTTGCATATTGGTACACAAGCATTTACAAAAATGTAGGGCTGTTGATTAATTGCCGTTAACTCACGCAATTAACTCAAAGCAATTAATTGCGATAAAAAAATTAATCACGATTAATCGCAGTTTTAATCACACTGTTAAACAACAGAATACCAATTGAAATTTATTAAATATTTTTTGATATTTTTCTACATTTTCAAATATATTGATTTCAATTACAACACAGAATACAAAGTGTACAGTGCTCACTTTATATTTTTTATTACAAATATTTGCACTGTGAAATGATAAAAAAAAATAGTATTTTTCAATTCACCTTATACAAATACTGTAGTGCAGTCTCTTTATCATGAAAGTGTAACTAACAAATGTAGATTTTTTTTGTTACATAACTGCACTCAAAAATAAAACAATTTAAAACTTTAGATCCCACAAGTCTACTCAGTCCTACTTCTTGTTCAGCCAATCACTAAGACAAACAAGTTTGTTTACATTTACAGGAGCTAATGCTGCCTTCATCTTATTTACAATGTCACCAGAAAGTGAGAACAGGCGCTCGCATGGCACTATTCTAGCCGGCATTGTAAGGTATTTATGTGTCAGATATGCTAAACATTCGTATACCCCTTCATGCTTCGACCACCATTCCAGAGGACATGCGTCCATGCTAATGACACATTAAAAAATGTGTTAATTAAATTTTGATTCAACTCCTTGGGGGAGAATTGTATGTCTCCTGCTCTGTTTTATCCTCATTCTGCCATATATTTCATATTATAGCAGTCTCGGATGATGACCCAGCACATGTTTGTTTTAAGAACACTTTCACAGCAGATTTGACAAAACACAAAGAAGGTACCAAAGTGAGATTTCTAAAGATAGCTACAGCACTTGACCCAACATTTAAAAATCTGAAATGCTTTCCAAAATTTGAGAGGGATGAGGTGTGGAGCATGCTTTCAGAAGTCTTAAAAGAGCAACACTCCGATGCAGAAACTATAGACCCAAACCACGAAAAAAGAAAATCAATCTTCTGCTGGTGGCATCTGACTCACTTGATGAAAATGAACATGCATTGCTCCACACTGCTTTGGATCATTATCGAGCAGAACCCATCATCAGCATGGACGCGTGTCCCACGCAGTGGTGGTTGAAGCATGAAGGGGCATACGAATGTTTAGCATATCTGGCACGTAAATACCTTGCAATGCCGGCTACAACAATGCCATGTGAACGCCTGTTCTCACTTTCTGGTGACATTGTAAACAAGAAGCAGGCAGCATTATCTCCTGCAAATGTAAACAAATGTGTTTGTCTTAGTGATTGGCTGAACAAGAAGTAGGACTGAGTGGACTTGTCGGCTCTAAAGTTTTACATTGTTTTATTTTTGAATGCAGTTATTTTTTGTACATAATTTTATATTTGTAAGTTGCACTTTCATGATAAAGACATTGCACTACAATACTTGTCTGAGGTGAATTGAAAAATACTATTTCTTTTGTTTGTTACAATACAAGTATTTGTAATCAAAAGTAAATATAAAGTGAGCACTGTACACTTTGTATTCTGTATTGTAATTGAAATCAATATATTTTAAAATTTAGAAAACATCCAAAATATTTAAATAAATGGTATTCTATTATTGTTTAACAGCACGATTAATCACAATTAATTTTTTAATTGCTTGACAGCCCTACAAACATTTTATTGAATTAAGCCTCACAATTCCCCTCTGCTTCTCCCGGCCCTTCCCCAAGGTCAACTAGAATTATTGTCTGTATTGTATAGAAACTTAGGGCACGTCTACACTTAAAACACTGCATCAATGCAGCTGCACTTAAGCAAAGATGCTACTACACCGATGGGAGCGCCCGCCGTCGGTGTAGTTATTCCACCTCCATGAGAGGCAACAGCTATGTCAATGGGAGAAACTCTCCCATCTAATAGCACTATCTGCATGGGGATTTAGGTCAGTATAACTACCTTACTATGGGGGGTGGATTTTTCACACCCCTGACCAATGTAGTTATACCAAAATAGGTCTGTAATGTAGACTTGGGCTTGTACAAAGTCTGTCTGGCTATATCTCTGTTTTAGGCATTTGTAACTTACCTGTCAACATTGTATCTTGGCACTGCAGGCCAGACAGTGAATCTGAGGGACTACAAGTCCTGACTCCAAGTCTTGTGGCTAAGGTACAAAATCATTCTTCCTTCTGCAACCATGCTCATTAATATGTTGTTAAATGATTTTGCACACAGTTGGCCCCTTCCACTGACCAGATGTGTTCAAAACCAGCTTTGGAAAGAGAGATGTTTGGACTGTGCTTTAGTGGAGTGATGATGGGACAGGGCTTTTCTTTTTCTTTCTCGCTGCAGGGCATGATTCTCCCCCCCCCTTCTCTCTGAGGAAACAACAGTTAGCAGAAAACTACAGAGAAGGTTCATTAAGAAACACTAGCATGACATTAACAGGAGAACCCTGCTAAGAAATGCGGTGGATAAAGAAACGATCGATCCAGCAGGGGTCGATTTATCGCATCTAGTGAAGATGCAATAAATCGACCACCGAGCACTCTTCCATCGACTCCAGTACTCCACTGGAGCAAGAAGTGCAGGCAGAGTCAATGGGGGAGCGTCAGCAGTCAACTTACCGCAGTGAAGACACCGCGGTAGGTAGATCTAAGTACGTCGACTTCAGCTACGTTATTCACGTAGCTGAAGTTGTGTAACATAGATCGATCCCGCTCCCCCCCCCCAAAGTGTAGCCCAGGCCTAAAAACACAAAAGCCGTGTCTACACAAAGAGTTAGTGAACAACAAGCTAGGGTGTAAATCCACAGCACGCTAGCCTGCTGCACGTTAACTGTGGACTGTGCTACCATGCACTCAAATTTTCCTACTGCACTTTTACCTACTGCTGTTTGAAATCTCAGTAGGTAAAAGCACACTACAGGTATGTCTACACTGCAATTAGACATCTGCAGCTGGCCAGTGCATCCTGACTCAGGCTTGCGGGTCTTGGGATAAGGGTGTAGACATTTGAGCCCAGGTTCTGGGATCCTGCAAGGTTGGAGGGCCCCACAGCTCAGGCTTCAGCCCAAGCCAGAATGTCTACACCACAATTAAACAGTACCCTAGACCAAGCCCCACGATTCTGAGTCAGCTGGCATGGGCCAGCTGTAGGTGTCTAACTGCAGTGTAGACGTACCCTAAGGAACTTTTAGTGTGCAGGGTTCCCACAGACAGTTAATGTGCAGCAGGCTAGTATGATGTAGATTTACTAACTCGCTATCTAGACAAGCCCTAAGGCAGAAAGTGATACAACAAACAAGAAAAGGTATCAGAGGATGATGACCATGGAATTAATAAGTCATGGCCTATGGTTTTGGGGGAGTTGTTTTGTTTTAAGTTATACACACTATACTCCCTCTCACAAATCAGCCCACTTATCTCCCTTCCACACCAATTGCCACCTTTAATTCCAGTGTCTTTATCCTCCCCCTTTCCAGTTCAACTCCCTCCCTCCATATAAGTGAACAGTTCACTCATGAGACAAATAAACAAAATAGCCAAGTAGAAGATTAGAGACACAAGGTGGGTGAGGTAATATCTTTTATTCAATCAACATCTGTTGACCAACACAGCTACAGCAACACTGCATACAACAATTGAAGATAACAAATTTTGCTGTCTGAAATGGAAACACCACAACATGAAGAAAAAGGAAGCAAAATGTAACAGTGACATCTACTTCCTGAGCAAATGCCAGAAACAAAACATCTTCCCCAGAGGTCTCACCATCTATAGCCTTCAGACCGCTACATACAACTCCAAATGTGCTGAACAGCTCTGCAGATGGACTTCCGAAAACCAAGGAACCACTTTCTACACCTCATGTTCTCCAGAAGGGACTACCACAGACAAGAAATCATCATATGCTTCTACACACAGGAAGGGGAAAAAAATCAGGAAACATAGATGGAAATCATGCAAGAAACACAAAACAACAACAAAACCCCACCTGATGACACCCATCCAACACAAAAACAAGAAGTGGAAAATACCAGTTAGTCCAATAAAAGTTATTACCCTAACCTCACCCTCCTTGTCCCACTAATATCCTGGGATCAACAGGGCTAAAACAACACTGCATACAACAATATAAGTAGAAGATTAGTTAGCTAATTTCTTGTAGATATTGCAGAAACAAAAGGTCTTGAGGAAGAATTTAAACATCTGTGTGGGCAGCTCAGGAAGAGTGGTGCATGTATGGGGGAACCAAGGAAGTTAGGATGGGAGTGAACACTTCCCGAGGAGCCCCACTCAGTCAGGCTCCATACAGAAAGCATCTGTGGCTGCTTTAAAACTTTGAGTGTTTCTCTTTTTTCTCACACACCAGCTCTAAGTGGTAAATGTGCCTGTTAAAGTGCTAATGTCCTGCAAGTGGAATCCCACCTCCAAGTGTATTAGGATAATGAGTTCACACCTAACTAATGGAGACTTAATAGACTCACTAATGGGCCACCTTTTCCCCAACAGTTTATGATCTCTTAGGATGGCAGTTGTTAAGGGAGGAAAAGGTTGAAGGATGAGCTCTGTCCTACAGCCTATGCAGCCAGCTCTCTTTGTGTCTCTGGCCTCCTTGACTTGCTCTGGCTCTTAAGGCAGTTTCCAGGGACACCATCTCTCTACCTTTCTGGAGGAAAAGTAAACATTTTGAGGCTCCTGTGACTTTATTAAACATTTCCTTTTAACTGCATACTTTGGCTCTGTGCCCAACTACAGGGAGAAAGCTTCCACAGAGCAGCACAAGCCCAGAGCCCTGCCACATGGTTCCCAGGATAAATACTCTTTGAAAAGTCAAGCACCTGTGTTGGAGGCTCCTCCCTTAGTTGATACCTGCAGGGGGTTTCCCAACTCTCAAAGGCCAGGCAAACAAATTCCTAGGAAGTCCTCTTGATTCCTTGTGTCACTGATCCTCAACATACGTTTGGAGAAAAAAATAGAGAGGCAGGACCAAGGCAGCCATTATGCACTGGGGTAGGGTGACTAGACAGCAAATGTGAAAAATCGGGATGGGGTGGGGGGGTAATAGGAGCCTATGTAAGAAAAAGACCCCAAAATCGGGACTGTCCGTATAAAATCTGGACATCTGGTCACCCTACACTGGGGAAAGATGACTGAACCCATCTAATTCCAAATGCTAACACCTGGAGATAGGGATCCAATCTGGCGGGGGGGGGGGGGGGGGGGGGGGGGGGGGGAGAAAGGGGGCAATTTACCTAAGGGAGCTAAAGTTATATACTGATGTCAGGGGGAAAGGGTGGGCATGATAGATATAAAAGGGGATTAATCCAAATGTAACTGTAGATAAAAAGCCCAAAAAATTTCTTAAATCCACAGCAGCAAGGGAATTTATGCTAGTACTTATTGTGCTCATGCACCCCCATCCACAACTGACAAGCAATTTTATTGGGTCTCAAAGTCCCATTTAACTTAGGGTCTGTTCACACTTCAAGTATAACTATGTGCTAGTACAGCTGTTGTTCATGATCTAACACACAGGTTCTCAAACTGGGGGTCAGGACTCCTCTGGGGGTTGTGAGGTTATTACATGGGGGAGTCACGAGCCTCCACCCCAAACCCCGCTTTGCCTCCAGCATTTATAATGGTGTTATAAATTAAAAACACATTTTTATATCGTTAAGGGGGGGGTCACACTCAGCAGCTTGCTATGTGAAAGGAGTCACCAGTACACAAGTTTGAGAACCACTGATCTAACATGACTTTTTCTTGTTAGTGTAGTTGGGACAACATGGTTCTTTAGCTGTGCTAGGCAGGAGCGCCGCCAGCTTTTCTGCCGCCCTAGGGCAGCAGAAGGTCCCGCCCCAAAATGCCGCCCCCCACAGAGGCGGCGGAAGGTCCTGCCTCCAAAATACCGCCGCGGTCGCCGCCCCCCAAATTGTAGCACCCTAGGCCTAGGTCGCCTAATGGGTTGCGCCGGCCCTGGTGCTAGGGAACAGTGTTACAGACTAAGTCTTGATCCAGGAAAAGCATGTAGGGAGAGAGAATCTGCAGGAATGTATATGTAAGGGGACTGTTGCCCCCTTACTAACATTCAGTGGGGTGTTTTGGTTGGCTAGCTCCCAGCACTGAAAGGGGAAGGGTCGATGGCAAATCAGGAGCCTGAGACTGACAGTCCCCAGGGGCAATGGGGAGAGGCCAATGCTCCAGATCAGCCTGATTGACAGGGCGGGCAGGCTAATCAGAGAGTCAGGAGGCCAGGGTGGGTCCCGTCCTCAGTGGAAACTGGAATGGCCTGAGTCAGACAGAGTGGGGCCGAGCTAAGGAGAGGGCAGGGGCCCGAGCTAAGCTGCTGGAAGCAGAGTTGCAGCCCCAAAGCCAGAGCACAGCCCGGAGAGAGCAGACCTGCCCTGGGACCAGAGCTGTAGCAACCAGAGCCAGAGGGGCCAGACAAGCAGCCAGGAAGCAGGTCAGAGCTGGGAGCAGAGTCACAGAAGCAGCCTGCAGAGCAGAGCTGTCCTGGGAGCAGAGCTGCAGCAACCAGAGCCAGAGAGGCCAGAGAAGCAGCCCAGGGAGCTGAAGGCAGAGCAGCAGCAGCAGCCGTGCTGAGGCAGAGTGGAGCTGGAGCTGGGGCTGGAGCAGTCCGGAGCTGGAGCTGAGGCTGGAGCAGTCCAGAGCTGGGGCTGGGGCAGTCCGGAGCTGGAGCTGAGGCTGGAGCAGTCCGGAGCTGGGGCTGGGGCAGTCCGGAGCCGTGTGCAGTCCGAGTGCGGTGAGCAGCTGGGGAGAGTGAGGGGGACCCTGGGCAGTGGGCCCAGCACAGGGAGACGCCTCAGCCAAGAGGCCTTGCAGGCCAGACTTGCAGGGGGATCATAACCCCGACTGGGCAGGGGCGACGCTGGGAAAAAGGGTCCTGCCACCTAGAGCCTGAGAGCGTGTGGCCACCGCCAGAGCAAGTGTCCAATCCACAGCGTCTCTGCAGCACAGACAGGGCCTGAGAAGCAGGCCTGGGACCTACAAGGAACAGATTGAACTGCCCTGACGTTCCAGAGACACTGGTTGTAATGTTCCCTGCCACAGAGCAGGGTGATGTGTTTTCCTCTAACCTTTCCCATTTTTCCTTATTCTTTTTTTAAAATTAATTGTTAATTAAACAACTTGTATTTGCTTTAAATTGTATGAAATGATCAGTGGGTCAGGGAGGTGCCCAGTGCAGAGAGAGTACCCCGGAGTGGGGACACCCTAGCCCCTGTCCTGGGTGACCACCGCAGGGTTGGGGGTCGAGCCCCCCAGGAATCCTGGGCCCAGCCTTGTCGGGGTTTATGAGGACTCTGCCAGACAGGAGAGTGGAAGGGAAGTCCTCAAGGGCAGGGAGGCCTCTGGGTAAAGGAAGTGGGAGCGAGGACTCGGATCCTTTCGCTAGCCCTCTTCACCGGGGTAGTGCAGAAGCCAGGAAAGTTCCCCACAATAGCGGGACCATTCCCCCGCTTACATATAGGAAGAAAAGGGGGAGAGAATCTTCAGGAATGGGCTGGAGGAAGGAGAGAATGAATGCAGAAATGCATAGGAGGAGGAAGAGAGTGTGTGTGAGAGAGGGAGTCTCCAGCCAGCCAGGCAGAGAGGGAGGGAACACGTATGAAAGACACAATGATGTCAGCATTTCCTTGTGGATCGGTCATGTGGTGCTTGCCAGGTAAACAGTCTAGAAATAGATGAGAGGAAAGCAGCGTATGGCGTGGAGAGCAGGGCCAGAGGAGCTCAGGCTCCTTCACCCTTTCCTTTCCTTTCCTTACTGCTGCATCTTACATGAACAGCTTTCCATGGCTCTAGCAAGATTCTCTAGAGTAGAATTAACAAAAAACAAACAGAGAAATAAAAGACTAAAGATTGATTTAAGATCTTAAATATTTAATGATCATTTTGATTTGAAAACACTGACAAATTAAAGGAGGTAGATGTTGTTACTTTACAAGAGCTTGGTTACAGCACATCCATTTCAGCCCCTCTTGCACTGGAAGGGTTATATTACCCCGAAGAGGAGACAGCTGGGGGGGCTGGGAAGGTTCTGATTTAGGAAAGCATAATGATGATGTTTCTTTTCAGCAAGGAAAGAGAAAACTTTAAGGGGACTCAGTGGAAAAGATTCCAACTGCTGAAGGGACTTGTTAAAGTGGAAGGAAATAAATTGTTCTCAGAGCTGAGAGGGTGAACCTCAGGGAACAACTTAAAATGAGAGAATTTATAGCAAACATGAATTTTATTTAATAAATTATTTCATGACATGTATCTCGCAAGTGAGGTCACAGCAGATTATGCATATGAAGCTCATGAAACCCCAAGAACAGTCTCCTCTTCAATGTGCCATTTACCTCCTCTTCATTCAAATCCCTCCTTAAAACTGGCTCCTTCTGTGGTGTCTTTCAATGTAATCCACTAATTACATTATTAACAACAACAAAAAGCTACCTGTGCTGCTTGGAGACTGCACCTTCTAATCCCTGGTCATGCAATTTATAATGTCTGGACTGGACTGACTGGCAGTTGAGAGCTTGGTCTTTAAAGGTCCTGTGTGTCCTCAGTTCCCATTGATTTTAGTGGAAGAAAAAGATGCTCGGCACCTTGCTATTAGATTGTCAATTGCTGGGGGCAAGGGATCCTATGTTCTCCAAGTGTTACAAAGTATCCTGCACAGTGTTGGGGTCCAGTAATTATATGTAAACCATTTTGGAGTGGCAGAGGGAAACTGAAAGAATAGAGAGCTGGGGGAAGGTTAAACCAGGGACAGTTTGATGACTAGCTGATCTTTTCCTGCCCAGCAATTTCTCTTACCCTACAAACCCCCTCACAAAACAAAGCTTATATAGAGAGCATGCCCCTCAAATGCCTTGTATTCTGACTGTGGAGATTAGTGGTAATTTTACAAGGCCTCAGAGTTGGACTGCAGGGTGCAGCACTCCCTTGAAAGGGAACAGCAGACACTTCCCTTGGAAACAAGTTTTCCCTTTACAGCAGTTTATAGCTGCTGGAGCAGGGTCAGATTGTGGCAGAAATATACTGTCCGCCTTTGGGTTGAAAGATGGATACTTGACACCTCTCTCTGTTACTGAAACACATCACCCAGACAAGACTCCCAGATCCTAGTATAGTTATTTTTTGAAGCATTATGTAATTGGATTGCATGGTCAGGAGTGCTTCCTTAACAAGCCTTTCAGCAAGCCTTCTGCGTTTGCTTCAGCCAATCCTCAACTCTTACACACGTACTCACACACACTCAGTTTAGAGTAAACTTGCTGCAAAATACAGTTAGGAAACAGATGAAACCAAGGCACTGAACAAATAATCTGCTCCCCTTACTATCTGGGATTTCTGGAGGGTGATTCTCAGGGCACAATCCAGTGTCTTACTCTGCAAAAACAAAAACAAAAACTGGGGAGAGGAGGAAGGAGGACAGCTAGCAGTAGCTTTCTGAACTGAAAGAGACCACTAACCCTAACCCTTTACCCTCCCTGAGGTGAATGTCTTTAAAAGAAAGATTGCCATTGGTCCTATCTGTTGCATTCAAACAGTGTGAGTGGGCAAACAGGGGTTTTTGATTTCTATTTTCCTGTCCTCTCATCACCACTCATAGGAGCATAGATTTTGCCATACCATATCAGACTATTGGTTCAGCAAGTCAGGTATCCTGCCCCTGGCCCATGCCTGATGCCTCAGAGAAAGGTGTAAAATCCCCATAGGCTATTTAGCCAATTATGCAATACAGTACAAAGTGGGTGGGGAAGGAGGGGAAAAGCCTTACTGATCCCTGTCTTTTATTCCTGTTCTATAAGTTTTATCAGGCTCTTACCACTACTGTCGTATATTGGTTATCACTGTGCTGAGTCATTCCATCCTGTTTGGGAGGGACAACTGACGAGTGGCAGCAGCTACAGAAGCTATTATAGTTTATATATATATATGATTTTTTTTTTTTTAAGTGTGAGCTTTTGCTGGGACCAGAGGATTCAACTGGGACTGTGCCAAGAGATACACTCTGGTGGGCAGTAGTTCACATAGATGCAGAATACTACAAACCTACTAGTCTCTTATTGCAGGAAGGAGAAAAATATCACCCCCAATCCTACATGAATACGGTTGGCCTTCTATCCCTATCTGAATCCAAATCAAAATTGTTTCCTAATTTCCAAAATGCACCCTGGTTCTGCTCCATCCTCCTTTTCTGTCTGTTCCCTGCATCCTTCCAGTCCTGGCCTTTTCTCCCTGTGGCTCGCAACTGTTGGTGAGGAGTTAAAAGTTTTGTTTGTACTTAATCGATGATTGACTCTCACTATAAATGTTTTTGATACTACTGTCTGTAAGAAGAATGCTTTAAAAAACTATAAAACTAATGTTATTTCTAGGGCTGTCAAGCGATTAAAAAATAAATTGCACTGTTAACAGTAAGAGAATACCATTTATTAAAATATTTGTGGATGTTTTCTACATTTTCAAATATATTGATTTCAATTACAACAAAGAATACAAAGTATACAGTATTCACTTTACAAATATAGCACTGTTAAAACCAAAAGAAATAGTATTTTCCAATTCACCTAATACAAGTACTGTAGTGTAATCTCTTTATCATGAAAGTTGAACTTACAAATTTAGAATAATGTAGAAAAAATAACTGCATTCAAATATAAAACAATGTAAAACTTTAGAGCCTACAAGTCCACTCAGTCTTACTTTTTGTTCAGCCAATCGCTCAAACAAGTTTGTTTACATTTGCAAGAGATAATGTTGATCCCTTCTTGTTTACAATGTCACCTGAAAGTGAGAACAGCATGGCACAGTTCTAGCCTGTTCTCAAGATATTTACGTGCCAGATGTGGTAAAGATTCATATGTCCCTTCATGCTTCAACCACCATTCCAGAGGACATGCATCCATGTGACACGTTCTGCTCAATAACGATCCAAAACAGTGCGAACTAATGGATGTTCATTTTCATCATCTGTGTCAGATGCCACCAGCAGAAGGTTGATTTTATTTTTTGGTGGTTCGGGTTCTGTAGTTTCCACATCGGAGTGTTGCTCTTTTAAGACTTCTGAAACCATGCTCCACACCTCATCCCTCTCAGATTTTGGAAGTCACTTCAGATTTTTAAACTTTGGGTCAAGTGCTATGGCTATCTTTAGAAATCTCATATTGGTACCTTCTTTGCGTTTTGTCAAATCTGCAATGAAATTGTTCTTAAAACGAACAACATGTGCTGGCTCATCATCCTAGACTGCTATAACATGAAATATATGGCA
The DNA here is from genome assembly GCF_013100865.1 of Trachemys scripta elegans. Lineage (NCBI taxonomy): Eukaryota > Metazoa > Chordata > Testudines > Emydidae > Trachemys > Trachemys scripta. The sequence goes on along the minus strand of NC_048310.1, from coordinate 2,699,758 downwards.
GAATGTGGGTAAAACAGAGCAGGAGACATACTATTCCCCTCCCCACCACACCCGAGTTCAGTCACAAATTTAATTAATGCATTATTTTTTTAATGAGCATCGTCAGCATAGAAGCATGTCCTCTGGAATGATGGTTGAAGTATGAAGGGACATATGAAGCTTTAGCACATCTGGCATGTAAATATCTTGCAATGCTGGCTAAATCGCATTATCTCTCGTAAATGTAAACAGACTTGTTTGTCTTAGCAATCATCCGAACAAGAAGTAGGACTGAATGGACTTATAGGCTCTAAAGTTTTACATTGTTTTTGAGTGCATAGAGTCATAGATTTTAAGGTCAGAGGGACTATCATGATCGTCTAGTCTGACCTCCTGCACAACACAGGCCGCAGAATCTACCCACCCACTTCTGCAACAAACCCCTAACCTATGTCTGAGCCATTGCAGTCCTCAAATCATGGTTTAATGACTTCAAGGTGCAGAGAATCCTCCAGGAAGTGACCCGTGCCCCACACTGCAGAGGAAGGGGGAAAAACCCAAGGGCCTCTGCCAATCTGCCCTGGAGGAAAATTCCTTTCTGACCCCAAATATGGCGATCAGCTAAACCCTGAGCATGTGGGCAAGACTCACCAGCCAGACACCCAGGAAAGAATTCTCTGGAGTAACTCAGATCCCACCCCAACATCCCATCACAGGCCATTGGACATATTTACCACTAATAGTCAAACACCAATTAATTGCCAAAATTAGGCTATCCCATTTTACCATCCCCTCCATAAAATTATCAAGCTTAGTCATGAAGCCAGATATGTCTTTTGCCCCCACTGCTCCCCTTGGAAGGCTGTTCCAGAACTTCATTCCTCTGATGGTTAGAAACCTTCGTCTAATTTCAAGTCTAAACTTTCTGATGGGTGAGTTTATAATGTAGCAAAAAAAATCTACATTTGTAAGTTGCACTTTCATGATAGAGATTGCATTACAGTACTTGTATAAACTGAATTGAAAAATACTATTTCTTTTATCATTTTTACAGTGCAAATATTTGTAATCAAAAATCAATGTAAAGTGAGCACTGCACACTTTCTATTCTGTGTTGTAATTAAAATCAATATATTTGAAAATATAGAAAAACATCCACAACTATTTAATAAATTTCAATTGGTATTCTAGTGTTTAACAGTGAGATTAAAACTGCGATCAATTGTGGTTAATTTTTTTAATCATGATTAATTTTTTTGAGTTAATCACATGAATTAACTGTGATTAATCGACAGCCCTAGTTATTTCCTTTTTTTTTTTGGTGGAAAAAGTAGATGAGGACAAAAAGTAGAAATGTATGCAGTAAGTTCCTGATAATACAGCTCTAGATATGGCATTTATGAGGAATTCTGTACACATGCTTGGTCTTTTCATATTATGCCTTTCATGGTCCTAAAATGTCCATGCAATTGGTCTGGCTGGTGAGAAACATTTTTCCATAGCTCCTTCCTCACTTGAGCAGTCGGAAACCTTGACGGTAGATTCAGCTCTTCGTTTGATTATTATGATGCTGCTTCTCTTTTTTCTAGTCACTGAGACACACATATATATGGCTTCCAATTTTTGCCTTAAAACCATATTAACTAAAATGCATAGGCTGAAAATAAGACTGCAAGTTGTTGGGCCTGATGGAGGAATTACTGGGTAAAATTCTATGACCTGTGTTACACATGAGGGCAGAATAGATGACCACAGTGGTCGTTCTAGACTTAAAATCCGTAAGATTGTTTTCAGATGAGGAAAAAAAAATCTTAACTTTTATACCAGAGCCTTACCCTGTTTTTACTATGCATAACAATGACAGGCAGATAAGATTGACAGAGAGCTTGGAGGACAAGCATAGAAAACATACATGCAAAATGCCAAAAAAGAATTTTCTACACTATTTTAACAAATGCCAAAAGCTAGAAGCCGTATATACAGACAGGGGTGGATGAGGAGGAGAGGCTATCGTGAACACAACACAGTTCAAGTTGGCAAAGAGCCCTTTCCTGAAGAATGTACGTTTAACCTTTAGCATTCAAGTGTCTAGGCTTAAGTGTCATTATGAGCAATACTTTCCTCTAGCACAGCCTCCCCTGACTGTGGGAAGAGGGTTTTGTACAAACCCACCATCTTTCCCCTTTCTTTTTCTAGAGGATAAAAAAAATATTTCAGCCATCTCTATCACTTTGAATGCCAAATACAAATGTACTTTAAATGGAAGCTACTGACATGCCATTTATTTCTAACAAAACCAAGGTGCCGTAGTGTTTGCAGATGGGATGCTCTTTGGTCCTGCTCATTTCCCTTTGCCAGTGGAAAGTGCTGGTCTGGTCTTTGGGGGTTCTTGTGCTGCTATGGTCTGACAGAACAGACTCTTTGCAGATCAGTCATCTGTGATTGGAGAACACAACCTTTAACCAAACTAATGCTTATGGTTTGAATCAAAGGGTTGGGATTTGATGCAGCTGCCCACAACTGAGTTCTTTGCAGTCTTGGCCTCGCACTATGGAATTCTGAAACTGGTGGCAGCAGGTACCTGGTGGAACCTTTTTTTGGGGGGCGGGGGAGGGGAGGGGAGAGAAAGGAAGGGAGAGGAGCTACTAGTGACTCGCCTGTGCAGGAAACTTACAAAATGGGAAACATTGGACCAGTTTCTCTGCCTCTCTAGCACAGAACACTTAATTTCATCTTTTGGTGAACACAACGTATGAAATGTTAGAGACAGCAACAGACAAACATCAGACCCTGCTGCAAATGGACAGGCTAGAAATGCCCCCAAATCATCTCCATTTGTAAAACACTTCAGGGCTGATAGAAAACACACACATCCCAAACACTGACCAAATCTGGGAAGCTGCATTCCAAGAAAAAATAGAGGGGGGAAGGAAGTGTTAAGTGGTAAGAAAAGGAGATTCCTGGTTTGATTTTGGTGCTGAGAGGAGAATCCTTGCAGTGAGACATTTCCTTTCAGCCCTGCAGTCTACTCACATCTCATCCATCCTCTTCGCTGTTCTGGTGCAGAGCTTTTTGCTGATCAGAACAATTGCTGAGGGAGGAGCGGGAAGCCTCCTTTAGCGTTTCTGTAGCTCCCTGATGGTCAGTCCCCACATCCCAGCCCTCAGAGGGCACTAATCAGAGCAGCTATACTGGCTATTAGGGGAGGGCCAGGGTTTAGCTGCATGGTACATAACTGACTGAAGTCACATACTGGATCCCATCTTCAAATAGGCATGTCTCAAATGAGACTCTCTCTTTTGCAAATGTTAGACTTGCTTATGTTATATATAGGAAATATTCTGAAACAAACTTGAAATGAACTTTGTGTGAGGTATTTTACATAGATGTAGGATTTTATAAAATAAGCACAAATCTTTGGAAACCCCCTTCACAGCAGCAGATTTTTGTGCAGTTGTAAATTAGGCTCTTAGAGAGAAAACATCTATTTTTAGTAAAAGGTAACAAGATGAACGTATTTGACTAAAACGGATGTAGGTGGACCTTGTCCCCATCTCTCACAATGAGTATCTCACTATTTTCCAACTTAGGATTTTGGAAGCAAGAGGAGTAAGGCTGGTATAGTATAAGGTTAGCAGGCCTAGCACTGGCACCTAAATTATTGAAGAATCTGTTGACTCAAGTTTTCTCGCTTAGGCCTCCTTCTCACACCAAAAGAATTTTAGGGGGAAGATTTTCAAAAGCACAAAGGCCAGTTAGGTGCCTAACTCCCACTGGAAGCCTTTTAAAATCTTCCCCTTGAAGATCTGCTGTCTTCGATTTGAGGAGGTTTGTGTGAATTGTGGATGAGAGTCTCTCCTTTGCAAGATTTCCTGTGGAAGGGCCCTGACTGTTGAAGAGATGCAGATTCTTTGCAGTGTATTTGATGCATTTATACCAAAATTGTGTGTGAACTATTTTGGAAAATATAGAACCTTTAATTTATCTCTTTGCCTTGAAAGCAAAATGTCTATTTTATCTTTTTAATTGTATTATTTTGTAACTTAATCCCACCTTTTTAATTTAAAATTGTTCCCAGACATTAGTTTTACTATGACCTTATTTTGATTTTTTTTTTAAATCAGGGAAGTGACCATAACTCAGTGATTTCTGTAAATATTTTAATAAATTCTAATATTGAAGATGACATCAGAACAACAGGCAGAAGGTGTACAAGCATAAAACAAGTACAACTGCAGCAAATATCCATAAAGTATTTCAGTATTACAGCTCATAGGGAAATGATGCTCAATATTTATATCAGGTTAGTGAGTCCTGATTAAATGCCAAGATTTTTTTCCTCAGTGATTCTTTTTTAAAAGTGTATTAATGTATAGCTACATAATGAGTCCATTTTTCCCCATCACAATAAAATCTACCATACCTTGCATTAAAACCTGCACAAATAGGCAAATATATATGTTTTAAATCAGTGTTTCTCAATGACTCGTCCGTGGACCGGCACTGGTCCCTGCGATCTCCCTGACAGTTTAGGAAGGCAGCAAGCCGGTCCCTGGTATCAAAAAGGTTGAGAAACACTGTTTGAAATAACATCCCTATTATGAAGCTGCTATACCCCTGAAGGAATATTTATGTGCTATAAACAGTGACAAAGGCAAGGGTGTGAAATAGCTCTCCTAGTCCATTGATGCCTTTCATTCTTCGTGACTCAGATAATTCCAGTGATGAAAAAAAAATGGATGTCCGACTCTTTAAAAAAAAAAAAAAAAGTAATTGAATAAAGAGTATCTGGGAAGTGACATGAAAAAACAGGGAGAGAACAAACATCCCCCTGATTTTCCTCACTCCAGAGATCTCTCTCTCTCTCTCTCTAAATCCTACACTAGGTATTTCTCAAGAAGAAATACATACATCCCTCTAGCGTATCCACATATACATCTCTCAGCAATAAAGGAACTCAGCCTCCTGTCCATTAAACAATACACGCATACATGCCTCCAGAAGAAATTCATACATCTGCTAGAATTGTTCAGCAGTGCGTCTCTCTCTATCCCTCTGTTTATCTTTCTAGCCCCGCTGCATTTCTGCATCCCAACAATGAATGTGCTGCTGTGGCATATCCCTTTCCATGCCTCTTGCTAAATGTATGTATATGGGCGCAATGCATCAGATCACTTCTGTGGCTTGCATAACTCTTTTGCAAACAAATGCTTTTGATTTGTGCTGTTTGTACTCTTAGGAACCCCTAAATTAATGCACCAGTTTGATCTATTTCATGTTAGCTAACCTCCCCCTCTCCCCCCGCATTCAACTTGATATAAACAAACTCTAACATAAAAATACAACCAAAGCATTGTGCAGGTAAACTAAAATAAATTTTGAGAAAACCAGACCTTCCCAACTCTTAGTGCTAAGGTTTGATTGCAGATTTCCATTGCAAAGGAGCAGAGAACTGGAAATCTGACAAATGCCTTCAAATTGACCTGTATTTTCACAATGCACACTGTGTTTAAAATGAATGGCAGACTTTATCACTTGGAGCTACTTCAAGGACTCTGGGCCTCTGTTTTATTCTGATTCTTTAAATATATTTCCAAGAAGCAGAAAATCATATCAACAATTCATATTATGGACTTTTTCTAAGCTGGGTTACATTTTACAATGGGTTATTGTCTTATTTAAACAGGAATTTTGAAAAATAGCTTGGAACTTCTCCCTTTACATGCAGGCATCATTATCATGAACTGCTCCGTAGGGCTGATGGATTGGAAGATCTAATAGGTCTTTTCTATCTTTAGCATCAATGACTTCCACCTCACCCAAAACATTAGAGTAAGTACTATTCAACCAGTTTGGGGTTCTGTTTGAAATTGTGGCCTGGTTGCCGCTCCCCGCTGACTCCTTGCATTAATCTGATTTCACTGAGGCCATACCCGGTTTTCTGTCCCACTCATGCTTGTTGGGTAGCTAAACTGCATTTCCACAGAAGGGCCCTGCCTCCATACAAGACGTAGGGACCCAGAATCATGCCTCAAGTCTATTCACCATGGATAACCACCACTCATCTAGGAACTCAGTCAACAGAAAACTATAACCGATGTATCAGGAATTAAGCAGTTTCCAGCCAGCGCGTTCCTAAAACGCTTTAGTCTTCATGCAACTTTTTAAAGAAAAGCAAATTTTGTAAATATATTCGTTAGTCTTTAAGTTGTACAAAACTCTGTTTTTCGTTCCATTCGTGCAAAATAGATAAATGCAATGGTATACTTCTACATACATATCCCTCCAATATGCAGGTCAAAAAAATTAGATGGATAAACAGTTTGTATTTCTTGATGCAATTATTCATGTGTTGTTTTTCTATATGAAAATACTTACATTTTTGAAGTCTTACAAGGTAAGTTTGAGAGCTTTCCATTAAATACATGAGATATCCAAACAAAAGATTAAATACTTTCCTATTAATGTAAAGGTGTGCATATAAATAAAATGGAGGCAACCCTAGTGACTCTGCAGTTGGGATTATGTTGATTTCCACTTAAAAACCAAGACTAAAACTGATATTTTATACTGTAATGATAGAATTTAATCTCCAAACTCTTTAGAGAACAATTGAATTTTCTAATTACTGTTACCAACCTGTACATATAAAATGTACTATATGCCATTTGTTACCATTATCTACAGCTATTTCAGCATCCTTTAGTCAGATTTCTGTGTTTGCATAAGGGTTATCTGAACTGTCCTGCAGTTATTAGACTCAGTAAGCTCTGCACAGCCTCTGTACACTGAAAAGGGGAACTCTTCCTTTTTTCTTCTATTTCTCCTCATCTATCCTATTGGTGAGGCTGGGGGGGGAGGGAATCTCTCTCTCCCCAGCTCCCTTAATTCCCTTCGCCTCATCTTCTGCCCTTTCCAGAGGCAGAAGAAAGGCATCTTAGGACTTGACCCCAGAGCAGAGCTGCTTGTGACTGGACCCGGCTCTGGGAGGAAAAAGAGGAAGAGTGCAACCCTCTCCCCTTGCTTTTCTGCTTAACCCGTTAGTTACTCTGAAACGGAGAAGTAGCATTAGTGCCTCTAACCCCAGCTGTGCTGCTGCCCTTGTCCTTTTCTGGGCACTTTGGATCACTTAGAAAGCATAGAAGAACAAGAATGCAGGAGCACTGAGAGACTGTCCCAGGAGGGGAGAGAGCAACAGAACCAGAGGAATACCAGAGTTGCCAAAAAGAAGGATGTTTGGTTAGTGTTGAGTACCCAGACACATGCACTTTGGCATGTTCACATTTATAAAACTATACGTTTTCATAGGAAGTGAATGGACAGTAACACAGACTAGACTGCACAGATAAAGGTACATGTCTAATAGGGGGTGTGTGCATGTATGTTATTTCTAAGGCACCTATCACCATAGTATCTGGTATTAGACTTCCTTGCCCCTTATCCACATGTTTACTTTTTCCTGTACCCTGGAGAAAAATGTGTACACAGAGAATGGGTCCTGCCTGACTGTCCCACTACATCTACAACCTTTGGAGAAAATATGCTCTCCTTAAAAACTGTACCAGGAATTAGCAGGCAATTGTTGCCTTTATTCTGTTCTCCTAGCTTCACTATCATCGAAGCAATTTGTTTTATAGTCACAAAGAATGACAGCTACAAATTCTGTGTACCTCTATAGACAGCACACGGAGCAGCCTTCCAAAATTCTGCTTGCCCGAGGCAAGTAGGATTTTTGTTTTTTATAGGCACGTTATTTTTTTCAGTTATCATAGTAAGAATGGGCAAACAGATTTTTGTGCAGTGACAGGTAAATTTCCATGACTGTTTTGCAAGGCTGACAGAAGTACATGCTTGCCTTCATATACTTATTGATGTGTGTAAATTCACAAATGACATACCAGCATGCAAATAGTTACACACCCTCTATGCATAGCTCTTAGTGTTCATAATTTACAAATAAAATTATATACTAATTTAAATGCCCATTTTCTTATATCTCACAAACATCCAAAAATTGCAAAATACCTTTATTAATTTACCAGATAATAGCTGTTCTTTGGATTTCTAGCGTTCCTTCCCCTTTTCTACTAAAATTGTAAAGACTTCAAAATTACCACCTCAATATTAAATAATGCATGCTTGGTAGGTTTAGAGAATTAAAAATACGAATAGGGACTAGTTTTAGCATGCAGTTTACTATACTACAATTTGAAATCCATCTATATTCAGAATCTCCCTAACGGAAACACCGACTGTAACTGGATTCCTTGTTCCGTAAAATAAAACCTCCTGATTTTAGTTATTTTGGTTACTATTTTTAAAAATATAAATTACTGACATTTTTAAAGCTTCTCTAGGTCTTCAAGGAGGAAGACGTAAGTCGGTTGCATTTTTTTCAGCAAAACTAACATGTACACAGGTTCTTGGAGACCGAGAAAAAGGGGGAAAACACAACAACATTTTAGACTGTTTTTTGCCTGATCCATCTCCTAAAAATTCAAACTCCAGGTTCCCTCTAGTCAGCTAGATTTTACAATGACGTTGGGCTGGGGAAAAAGAGCGATTAACTGTTGCAAATGGAAAGTTTAAATACTAATCACAAATGGAACAAACTGAAAGCAAAAATGTTACCGTAACAATAAAATATTTAATCAAAGCACAGGTTCTGTTGGGACTGAAGGAATGCTACATCCTTTCCCTTAAAAAAAAAAAAAAGGGGGGGGGGAGAGAAGAGAGAAAGCAAGCAAGAAAAAAGGCAGAGGCACAGCCGCCTCCTGGAGTTCCCCATTGTCCAGGGCTATAGAGAGCCCCAGAATGGCATTAACCTCACAAAAGGCACATTGTGCTGAGGACAAAAAAAGCCCCTTCTTCTACAATAACTTTTAGCTTTTTATTTTTAGAAAATGACAAAGCTTTTGCAGCAATGGCTGGTGAAACCTGTAGCCCGATTTCCAGCGAGGCTGGACTTGGCTTTATTGATCAGCTGTCCCGCTTGGAAAAGCAGCCAGGAAAGTTTGAATGGGAACTCGATGTTGGTTCCTGGAGAGGAAAGCCCGATTTGTTAAACTGAGCGTTTCGCATAAAAACAGCTTTATTCCCCAGCGAGGGTCGGGGTGAGCCCGGGGGCTTCCTGAGCCGGGCAGGAGCGGGCTCTCCGCACCTAGGCTGGGCTAGGCACGGCACGGCACGCGTGGGGCGCTCCCCGAGCTCGTCTCCCAGAGCAGGGGAGCTCGGCGGCTGCTCCGGGACACGCGTGCAAGTGGCATTGCGATGCTGCTAATTCAGCGGGCGAAGTTACACAAGTGCATCCTGGTCATTAAAGCTCGGGCAGCCGCTGGGCGCTGAGGCTCGGGCCGGAGGAACACGGCGGGGTTTGCCGGCCTGGGGGCAGGTAGGGCGGCAGAGTCCGCGGCTGCCGCCGGCCTTTGCAGCGCCGTGATTGCAGCGCTCTCCTGGGGCTGGGGCGGGGCAGGGCAAGCCGGGGGGGGAGGGCGGCTCCGCGCCGGGCCCGCAGCTCCAGGCGCTTCCCCGAGCTCGCCCGGCCGCTGCTCCTACTCCTACAGACGGGCAAAGTTGCGCTTGTTTCCAGCTGCAACTTTCCCAGCTCTTCGCGGGAACTTCCCGGCGCTGGGGTCTCCCCGGCCCGCGCGGGCCTGGCCGGGCAGGTGGCCGGGAGCGCAGCCCGCCGCGCAGAGCGGGAGCGGGGCCGGGTCAGCGCCCAGCGGGTGCGGGAGCCTGAGGCCCAGCCCAGCCCCCTCCGGCTCGGCTCGGCGGCGGCTCGGGTCCCGGGGGCCCCCCCGAGCGGTGCCGGGGGCCGGCCACATGCCCCAAGTTTCGCTGCGCTGCCGCCGCCACCGCCGCGCTCCCCCCGCCCGCTCCTCGCTCCTCGCTCGCTCCCTCCCCCGCCGCCTGGGCTGAATCTTATTGATCCAGAAGGTGGCTAATTAGCCCTTCCCGTCGTGCCTGGGTAATGAGGCACATGCGCACTGCACTAATCAGCCATTTTTTGCAGGAAACTAATTAGCAGAATAAAGATCCAAAGAGTTTTTTTTCTTCCCAATCATCAGATCTGAGTCCGGGCGCTTCCTGCTCCGGCGACCGCCAGCCCCACCGCCCGCTCCGCCCCGACCGCCGCTGCTGCTGCTGCCGCCCGTGGCCCCCTCTCTCCGGGGGGCTGCAAACTCCCCAACAACGATGCTGCTGCTGGGCAGCGGCGGCGGCGGCGGCGGCTCCTGCTCGGCTCCGGCTGCTGCCTCCTGCTCCTGCTGCTGCTGCCCCGGGCTCCTCCTCGGAGCGCGCCGCTCCTGCCGCTGCAGCCGCGGCAGCCTGCATGGGATCCGTGGCCCCAGCGCCTCTGCCCGGGATTAAAAGCGCCGCCGCCGCCGCTGCCGGGGAAGCGACCGTGTAAGTGGCAACTTTCCTGCCCTGTCCCCCGCTCGGGCTCCTCCTGCTCGGGGCGCTCGGGCTGCTTTGCATGGGGCTGGTCCTGCCCCCCTCCCTCCCTCTCTCTCTCTCCCACCCGCCCAGCTCGGATCCCGCAGCAAACTTTGTGCCGCTCGCTGTCCCGGAGCCCCGCCGGGGACCGAGCCGGCCGGGGAGCTGCCCCGGGACACGCTCCGCGCCGGCCCCCGCGATCGCTGCCGCCCGCTGCCCTGGGCTCGGGCTGCGGCTCGCAGGTGTCTCGGGCTCGGGGATCGCTCCGGCTCCGGCAGGCACCGCGAGCCCCAGGAGGCGGGGGACTCGCCGGCTCCCGAGGAGATGCCCAGCGCCCACGGACTGCTGCGTGCCCTGCCCGGCGGCGCCCGGGACAATGGCAGCGAGCGAGCGGGGATCGGTGCCGAGGGCTGCGCGCAGGGAGGAGGCTGCCTCGCCTGCCCAGGGCTGGGGTGACCCTGGCGGGGCTGCGGAGCGCGCTCGGGGCGCAGGGCTAGGTTACGAATTACACAGCAGACATTCCCTTCGGGACAGGAGCGGGCTCCCGGCTCGGCTCCAGGCCCCCGAGATTTCTGCCCTTTTTGAAGAGTGCCTGGGGAGGGACAGGAACTTGGTCTGAGTGGGTTAAAAGACAGGTTTGTGGGGGACGAGAGAACATTGATCCGAATAATCTGCATAATCGATAGGGCAATGTGCAGAAATCGTGTCCCTCCATTTACTGTAAATTTCTCTAATCTCTGCAGCGAGGCTGCCCGAGTGCAGCTTCCCTCCTCCTAGTGTGCGTTTCGTTGCAGCCAGCACCCCCAATTTACAGTCGGCTCTCGACAACTGTCTGCTTCGCTTCCAAATTCCGTCCCTTTACTTTCCTCTTCAGTGCCGTCTTTGTGTGTATTTTTTCCGGGTAGGTGTTGAGAGGTTTAATAGGAGATGTCTTTAAACTCGACCAGTTCCTGAATGTGGATTAATGTAGTCGTTTGCTAGTCTTTCAAATGAACAATAACACTTCCTCGGATCCCTTCTCTGTTAATCCAGGGTTAGATTTCAGCTGTGTTGTGTCATATAATTCTGTACAATTAATACACCAAAGAGCAATTTTTATTTTTTTTTTAATTTTTAAAAAAATTGTTCCAATGCAGACACCATTCCATCCTTGTGCCAGTCCCTGTAATCTTGCTGCCTTAGGTGAATTTGTGTTTGAGATGTATTTTGAAAGAGAAGTTCAACTTAGTCTGGCTGGTCCTTTATTTTATTAACATGTAAGTGGAGCTAGTTTTGAAGACTGTGGTTAGGGGGATGGGAGAGGTGAAGGCAGAAAATGCCACTGTAGGCCAATCCCTCCTTTCTCAGTTTCAGTTTTTAATTACTTAATGCTGAATTGCACAGTGCTTATCTAAATATTTGCAAATGCTCTTTCCTATTGATTCTTCTGAATAAACTGTCCTCCTTTGCTTCAGAGAGGAGGTGATTCATGCTCTTTTAAAATGAAATCTCTAGAGCAGTGTGTGTATATTTTGTGTATAAAAACACACACATTTTAGTTTTAATTTATAAATTGTGTGTGTGTTTTTGAAACTGTGTTAAACTCTTTTTGGGCTCAGGGAAAGATTTGTTTCTTTTTTGAACTGTGCTTGAAGCTGGTCTTTGGTAGATCCAGGACTTGGCGTGTATCTGTACATCCCTGCCTGCTCTTTTTCTCTCCCTCTTGTTTAATATGGAGCAATTTTCTGGAGGCTCAGTGACTCCTTCCTTAGGGTCACATTGAGTTTGAATCTCACTGAAGGTGCAGGAATCCTGCAATGGGGAAAGTAAGAGAATAGAGAGAATGGGGTCAAGTTGGTTCCTTAGAGGCCAAAACTCCCATAGCTGCCTTAAAATAAATAAATAAAATTAAGCTTCCCCTGCCATGTTACAAATTGCAGTCTACCCTTTCAGGTATTTGCTTTACAGCTTAAAGCTGCTTCTCCCTCTTCTGCGCCACCCCCCCCCCCAAATGGAGTGGGGAGAAGGGGAAAAAAATAAAATCCATTGAGTTTAGGCAAATAATGTTCAGTCTCCATATCCTATTACAAAGCACTTTGAATATGCAAGACATCACACAAGACCAGTTATTCCAGTTACAACAAACTTAAAAAGAGAGAAAAAGGAAAGGCAGGTTTAGATTGACTCTCTTGCACTCACAAATTACATATTTAAAGCTCTCTCTTTAATTTTTTCCCATACTCACATAGTATCAATACTTTCTTTTATGTCTTGTTCTTTCATTACAATCTTTCAGTTGAGTTTAGGAAGATTGCTGCAAGCAACACATTTTCTGTATTTTTGTTCCTGTATCTTGGAGGAGAGTTGGCAGGCATTCTGTGGTTTGCAGTTACACAATATGTTATCATGTTTTTAATCACTAAATCATTGCAGTGGTTATAGATTTACAGTCTTAGGGTATTACAGAGGAGAAACAGAGACTATATGTATTTATACGTATGAGTTTGCCTGTGTGTTTTGTGAACTTTTAAATTGTATTATTTTTCTTTTGTTTTCTGAAATAGAAGAACATTTATATTTTTGTGCCAAGTCTCCCCACATGCTTCAAAAAAGTTTGTAAAATCTTCTGATCCCAACAGAGTAGGAATTCTAATTATTGTTATGTGAAATGTTGGAGTTAAATTAATGTCGTGCTTGGGGTTAGCGAAAGGCAGTCAGGCTGTTTTAATATTAGCCATCTGCGTTGGGATTTCGCACTGATTGGAAATGGTAATATGGGAAAGAAGGACCCATGTTTTGTAGATGTCGGTGACCTAGTGTGGCATGTCATTGGTAGCCCACTTTCTGCTTCTGTTTTCATATTATTATGTAACAGAATCATTGGTAGCATTAAAAATTCAGTATTACAAGCTGATTGTAATGCTCCCTCATTAGGGAGCACTGTCTGGTCCTGTATTAAGTGAAACACGGAGCATGGCTTTTAGATTATAAACACCAATAAATATTAAGTATCAGCAGAGGAAAAAATAAAATCAGCTGGGCTTTCGGTCTTTTCTTAGTTCTCTACCCAATATTTGTCTGTGTTTTTATTGTGAGCTATATATCTGCTTTCCCGTGGTGACATTTTCTGTCTTTCTTGAGAGAGGTCTCTTGTATACACAAAAGGTTTAGAAGTTTGTTTTGTTTTGATCTCTATTAAACAGGTCCTTCAGTTTGCTGATGTCATTTCCTTTCATATTTGAGTTGTTTGTTGTGCCTCCCCGCCCCCCTTCTCAGCTGGAGCCTAAGGCAATGTGGGGAAGTGCAGCAGCGGAGTAAGTTCTGGGTTCAAAGGCTGAGGGTCGTATGGTGCCTTTTCGTCATTCTCTGATTTGCCGGCTTGGAAAGAAGCTCCAATCCCAATATCTGGTTAAATGCTCAGACATCAACTTTCTGTGGCCTGTCCATGGGCTGCAGTGGCAGGCGATGATTCATCTCAATTTCCTTTTCTCGCTCGCTCCCCTTTTTAATGTCTTTAATACTCCTCTCTGTCCCTCCCACCCTCCCCTCCCCCGCCAAAAAAAGTTCCGACAACTGCAATTCACTTGCAAATCTGAGGCCAGCATTAGTGGGGCTCCTGCTGTGAAAAGAACGAAAGTGTTTCAAGTTTTTTTTTTTTTTTTTTTTTTTTTTTTTTTTTCCCCTGTCGCTTTATTTCTGTTCTTCATCTCCAGCTAAACATTTCTAAGTGGCTTTTTCCTTTCCTTGGTCAGTTGACTGACTTCAGAGGTATGGGCCCTGTTCTCCTGATGTTACTAACATTGCTGTCTGGCCCAGTTCTCTCCTCTGCAAGCATTCTTCAGTCAGTAACAAAAACAAACAAACATGGGAAAGAGGAGGAAGAAAAAGAAACCAAATTTCTAACGGCAACGTTTTTTTTTCTTTCTTTCTTTTTTTTTTTAAAATGTCTAGTTCTATTCGGAAAGGAGTGGCCATTCGGCTGTTTGCTTCAGGTTTTCTGTATCCAAGCTGGAGTGAAAAATGAGCCAGCATTGACACTTGGCTTGATGTGAAACCCTGGGTAACCTCTTTCCCCTTCCATGGCTCTGGCCTTTTGTTCCTGGAGAACTGAGCTAAGGTGCTTTTCACTCGGACCAAAGGCAGCACGAGAAGTCTCCCTGTGTGCTTAGCGCCTTTGGATGGCCTCCTCATGGTTATTGTCAGAGCAGAGTCTAGCAAACAATCGCTTTGGCGAGACGCAAATGCAAAAACATTTGTCCATCTTTTAATCTCTTTGTTTTAGGATTTTTTTTATCTCGTTCTTTAAATTTCACAGTTTCAGTTTGTGTCTTGAGAGAGATGAGTGGAACAACATGGAGCAGATTTACCATAGGCCAGGCCAGAGTTGAACAGATTCAGTAGAAATTGCTAAATCCTAAACTGATGCACATATGGCTAACTGCATTAGTCTCTCTGTTAACACTTTCTTCAACTTTTTAAAATAAAAATGTTGTGCTGAAAAAGTAAAAAATGAAATAAGACTTTTATTTTAACTTGATATAGTATTTTGTAGGCACCATTTTTAATGACAATTTACTGCGCATACACCACACCCCCATCAGTTCTAAGCTTGTCTGTACTGGAAGAATTATTAGGCAACCATCTTATTCTAGGTTGTACTGTGGCTTGTATGAGTCGTGTTTCTGATCTAGTAATTTAATTATAAAGGTGTCGTAACACATACTGCACATAGGAGAAATTGGTGCATTTTAGAAAAGACTAATTACAACCCCCCCCCAAACCTCTTAAGGCTCTTAACTTTGTTTTTTAACGTAATACCACCTGCCTTTGTGTGGTTTGTACTACACTGAATATAAACGGATGCATCAGATGGGAGAGATGGTCCATGAACAAAGCAGGAGTCTGATTTTTTTTTTCCCCTCCTTCTCCTCTCTTCCTCCCACCCCCCCAATATATCTGCATCAACTGGAATGCTGTATTTAGAGGTCTGTCAGATTTTCTGTTATGAACTCTTAAATTTTGAACGTTGTACCATAGAAACACCTCCCCAGGGCTAAGATGAGGCTTTCGTGTTGTATGCAGGGCTACTCTATTTTTTGTTCTTTTGTTTTCCTATAATTCAACCTCTTCTTCCCCTTCCCTCCCCCACCCCCTATTTGGAATTGTACTGTAGCCCATTAGGTCCTTGTAGGAGATTTATACCTCTGTATTTTGAGGTGAGGAAAAGAGAACTAGATAAAAGAAATTCTTTTAGTAACAGACTGTCTTCAGCACCTGTACAGAGCTTCCTCTGCTTCCTCCTTTTCCTTTTCTGTCATGTTAAACTTGGATAGGGTTTTTAATCTGTGGAACTAACACTGCCACGATAGAGTTGAGGGCTGTCGTGTCAGGAGAATGGGAATTCAAACATCTGTGCGTAGGCCTCGGCACAGCAGACTCTAATGGTTTTGACGGAGCTGTTGTGGTCTGTTGTCTGGAAAATCTGCATTCTACGTAGTGCCCGAGGGGGGCCTCGGTACCACAGATCGTAATGTGTACCTAAATATAACTGCCTAGGCACAATGGGGTGAGAAGGGCAGAACAAGACGCTCAACTGAATGTCTGCCTCTTGTTTTGTCACTGATTTACAATTTGTGTGTGTGTTTTTTTTTTTTAGTGTAGCAAAGGGTTTGCAAGAATAAATATATTAAACTCAGTTAAACTAAGAAAAAAGCACATAGCTAAGGTTTCCCTTTTAGATAAAAATGAGGGAGCTCCTACTCATTGTCCCCTCTTTCAGGAATTCTATCTGCCCTCGGTGAGAGAATACAAACAGGTTATGTGCACTCCTTGCACGTGTGGGAAGAAACCGGGTTGGCACAGTTTTACCTGGGTAACTTACCAGCTAGCTGAACCCCTGAAGCGGTAAGTCTCCCATTTCGGGGCGTGTGAAGCCAGCGTTTTTGTTGTCAGTTCATGCATTCAGATGCAACTGGATTAGTTTCTAACGGACTGGAATTGGAGAGGAGTGACCATTTCCAATACCATTATTTTTCTTGTTGGTTCTGCAGGACAGAAAATGTCCATCTGTTGGTGCAGAGGAGGTGAAGTGTTTATCTCCAGAGCAACCAAGGTTTAAAGAGCAGTGGTATTCCAGACCAGTTGTACGTTGTGTATATATTTTCAGAGAAAGGGTGAAACATACGGCTAAAGTTCAGTCTTGTTTGAAATTATATTTTGATTCAGGGGTGTCGGAATGGGGGAGACCTGCTGACTGATCCTGTAATAGGAGCAGCACAGCGTTCAAATTACCTGCCTGTTTCTGCATGTATCCCAGAGCGTCTGCTCATAGCAAGTATTCTGTGTCCAGGGGGATCTCCGGTTATTTGTGTCCCCGTTAGTTAGGTCTGTGAGGTGGAAGAAGCACGTTCTGGTAGCCATTGTTAAAGACATTCTCTTTTGGTGCTAAATCTTGATGATGTTTACGTGGCACTCCAGGTGTCTCTGTTTTGCTCTTGAATTCATTATTATATTTAAGATGTTTCGCTGTTAATTGTCTGTTTTTTGGTATTATCAAATTACAAACATGCTCCTTGTTAAAGCAAAGCAGCAAAATTAGATTTTTTCAGCACACAAACATTTTCTTATTGTCCTTAATTAATTGTACAGTTAGTGTTCCCAGGAAGGTGGAAAGTGCAAGCCCAGAGTACTCAGGCTTTCAAATTTCATGTTTCAGAAGAGAGGTGAGATTGGAGGGAGGAGGTTCTGGTCTTTCTCTGCCTCTTTGGGGAGGGGTGACGTTTGGGGTGTTGGTGATCATAATACTGTGTGTTGCAGTCTATGCATAGACAATCTCTCCCCCCCCCCCCCAAGAGTTTTCATAAAAAAATTTCCGCTTTGCAGTATGTTTAGTCTTTTCAGAACCATAACTTTGGTATGAATACACCTGTGGAAAAGTAATCTCCTCCTATGACCGAATAGAAACAAACGTGTCCTGGGAAGTCTCAACTCACTGGAATACTGTTTTTCCTCTGAATACTCCTGGCCTATTCTGTCCCTCCCAGTGTCCTGATAACCCTAGGGTAGTTGTCCCTGCTTCTGGAGGTGTTGGCTGGCTAGGAAGTGGGTAGAATCGCCACCTTTCTGGAATAAAATGCAGGTGCTTCCTTCTAGGGGCTAGCCTGGTGTCTGTAACAGAGAATGTTGGCTTCTTCTAGCCAATGATATACTAATGACAAAACAGCTTGTTAGGTAACAGGGAGTTTCAACACCTAACTCCCCCCCCCCCATTGTAACCATTCTTTAGCGTGTGCAAAAGTACTAATATGCATATACGAACTCAGAGCCATCTAAGCATTTATACCAGATGCTCTGGTGAGGAGCATGGGATAAATACCTGCACAGATTGCTGGAGTATATGAGCACCTGTGTTGTTGCTATCCAGTGAGGTGCCCGTAGCTTTTTGTTCTCTCTGTATGGTGCAGTACAGTGATAAAAGCAGAATACACGGGCAGGCACTTGGGAAGCCTGAAAGGGTTGCAGTCAGATGAAATACTGAAGGAGACAGTGGGGGGTTTCATTTTGGCCTGCCAAAGGTATCTTGTGTGGTGAAGTGATGGGTACCTGAAAGATGTGGCTGTAGGTTAGTCTGAGGTGGGAGATTGACTGAAGGCAGTAGCCCACTACTGTTGTAGGCAGTACAGGAAACAGAACTGCACTGATTTTGTTGATGTGGGTTTGTGTGTGCGCTGCCAACTAGATTGGTTACGTTATCATCATGTTTTATTTATTTCATTTGTATTGCAGGAGTGCCCCTCGGAGCCCTGCTCATACGTCAGGACCCATTGTGCTAGGCATTGTTACAAATGCATAACAAAGATGGTCCCTTCCCCCAGACTGTTCACAATTGAAGCTCCTGCTGTCTGGTTACCCTAGTCCCTTCTAGAAGAGTGAAGACTTTTATTTGAAAGCATGAAGCATCAGTGCACGCCAGCCAGAGCCAGTTCAGCTGAGTTGAAGCAGTGTGTTACTGTGCTGTTGGTCAGGCCAGGAGAAGCCTGCTAATGGTTGACGGCCAAGCATAGCATTGCTGGGGACACTTGGCATCCAGTAGGTTTACAGGAGCCCCTCCTGGTCCAAGAGAGGGGTCCATTCACAGGCTGAAGTGGATTAGTGCCTGCCTGGTTTGTGTTTGAGAGGCTGCGCGCTCACTGAAGGAGCGCGAGAGCTCCTGGCTGCTGTGTACCCAACGTCCTTGCGTGCGTTTCCGATTAGCCGCCCCTTACTGTGCCAGACAGAACTGTAGATGTCAGGCTTTGCACAGAAAGGAGAGCGAGGCAGTGAGGGCGAGGGAGAGACAAGCCTACAAGCAGCAGGGCTGTGAGTTTCAAATTAACCTTCTGCTTTGTTGATGTCTAACGTGAAGCCCCCCTTCCCCTCAGCCCCCTCCCAGTGCAGTGCACGCTGGCAAATTGGGAGAGTCTGGCTTAATTTACATAAAGCTATTACAAGAAGCTGGGCAGCAGGAAGACTGCGTTCAGGCGGTGGCCCTCTGGGGGACGGCAATCGGAATGCCTTGTGCCGACTGGGCAAGTCCAGCAGCTCTCGCAGGCAGTGGGGGGAGGGGAGTTTCCCTTCCAGAGACGGTCAAATCCCCCATGCCCCAAACCATCTCCCTTTCAACACGATCATAGCAGCCGACTATGGAAAAGACCTTCTAGATTATCGTGTCCCATGCAGGATTGCTTCCTACAGGATATTTTTTATACTATGTTGTCCAGTTTAGTTTTAAGCAATGGGGATTCCACCTTTTCCTTTGGGAGATGATTCCACAGCCTTAAAACATCCGCTCCTAGAAAGTTCTTTCAGATGTTGAGCCTAAGCCTTCCCCTTCTGAATTTCACCCCTTTACTCTTAGTTATATGCGTTCCTATCCTGAGTTCTTTCCCCTCCCTTCTGTTTGCATCTTTCAAATACCTGTAGGCTGTTAGAGATGCAGATTTCTGATTAGAGCATGGATTTGAAGTCAGGAATGTCCAAGCCTAGTCATGATGCTGACTTTGAGCAAATCACTTAACTGTTGTGTCTCCGTTTTCATCTATAAAAAGAGATAAAACTTAGTTATGTCACAGAACTGTAGTAAGGATTAATATAGAAAGTTTAGTATCAGAGGGGTAGCCGTGTTAGTCTGAATCTGTAAAAAGCAACAGAGGGTCCTGTGGCACCTTTGAGACTAACAGAAGTATTGGGAGCATAAGCTTTCGTGGGTAAGAACCTCACTTCTTCAGATGCAAGTTCTTACCCACGAAAGCTTATGCTCCCAATACTTCTGTTAGTCTCAAAGGTGCCACAGGACCCTCTGTTGCTTTTTATAGAAAGTTTGCAATACGCATTGAATATGGAAAGCACTTCATTATATCCCATCCCCTTGCCGTTTCTGTTGCTTTGCACTGAATAGCCTCCACTCTGTCAATGCTTTTCTAGTAGTCAGGTGCTTGGAATTAGCCATATTCTAGGTGTGCTCAGACTACAGTTATTTAGAGAAGGACACTCCTCCTGGATCCATAACCTGCATTTCAGTATGAAGCTATTTCTCAGCTTCATAATCTTCCCTTATCTTCCAAATAATTCCACATATTGGGGGCTTTATGAATTGTATTCTTTCATCTTGGAAAAGAGAGCAGGCCAGCTAGTGTAGCAAGTTTGGGGGTCTGTGTTGGTAACAGAATGATTACCCTGGAAAACATCTGCTTACAGACCTGTAAAAGTTGCCCAGTGTCCGTTTTGCCTGTCAGATAGAAAATGACTGTATACTGAGATCTCCTAGTCCAGTCTTGTTATCCTTCCTCTGCTTCTCTTACCTTGCTGCAGTCACGGCTGCCACCACTTCCATTCCTGGGGCCTCATTCAGCAGGGCCATTATAGACACGCCTGGGGCTCTGGTTTAATTGACCTTTATTTCGGAATGGGGGTGGGATATGAATCTCCTTTTTGTCTGAGCAGCTGTGCTAGATTTTTATTGGATCACACTTGTTAGTATGTGTTGCCTCATCTTGTGGAAAGAGGGCAATGACAGTGGCTGTAAAATACTTGTACTATGATAGCAGTTATGGTATGGAGAGGAGTGGATGTGCACATCTGGCAAAGGTGAAAGGTCCATCTCTAATCCAGAGGGGCTGTCTGATGGGCCTGTTTCACTGCTGTGGGGAAGGGGACTGCTTTGGAATCCATGCTTTACCACTGCAGAAATGTCATCTTTAATCTCTTCTGCTCCCAGTAGTTCCTGGTGTGTAAATTCTACACGCGGAGGTGTCTGGGTTAGGAGAGCTAGTATAGTAGTTTTAAAGAGAAGACTTCAATCAAGTAAAACTGTGACAGATCTAAAAGGGCAGCCTGACATACTCTATTCCTAGCTGTACCCTCTCCCCCAAATTGAGCCTTAAAGGTATTGCTGGGATCTCTGCAGTATATCTGATTTGGGTATATGCTGCGGTCAGAGAGCAAGGGGAGTTTGGGAGGCGCATGCCAACTACTCTATTAGTCCATTTGCAACGTGAAGGAGTAGGGGAAAAGGAGGAAAGGTGTCTGCTATATCTTAAGACCAGTGTTGGAGAAGGATGCACTAACTGCCGGTCGTGTGGCGTTGTTGCAATCCCTGACTAGATGAGGAGGGGGGATGAGGTAGAGTGCTGGGTTGTTTCATTCTTTTTGCTTAGCGTAGTGTCTTAGAAGGGACGTGTGCTTAGTACTATAGAGCAATGTCTGGCTCCCTCCGGTAGAGTGTAAATGGTTTCTCATCCCCACTGTTGTTTGAGTCTGATTCATTTTCAGCCTATGGTGGCATCTGCTGGGAGGGAGCTACCACAACTTTTTCCTTGATTGTCTTGTTGCTTTAATCAGTCTCTTGACTGTTTTCTCCTTTGTTTTAAGCAGGCAGGAGCTCTTGTTGGTCAGCATGAGATCCTGGAAGTACTTGAAGTGGGTCTGATGCCAAAGCAGTCATACCTAAAAAGCTGCCTTCCTTGCAGGCTTGCATCAGTTTCATCTGAAACTGCAAATGTTTAAGCATCTGAGCAGAATTTTGAAAGAGTCTAGGGAATTACTCAAAACAAATGGCCAAAAAAGCTTTAACTCTGTCCCAAGGAGTGTCAGCTAGTTATCTTTCTCTGGGTTTAACAAGATGCCAGAGGCAGTGAAACCACTTTCACCTTGAAGAGTAAACCTCTTGATTTCCCCTCCCCCCCCATCTCTCAGCTGTTTTGAAGTGAGCTGTCCCTGGGCTCAGGACCAAGGGCCTGGCTGTCAGCAGCTCTGCATCTAGACCATGTATGTTGCTGACATATGGGCAGTGTCTTAACTAAACTGCAGTCACCTCATTCATATGTTTTTCTCTGAAGATTCTTCCTCTTACTGGGAGTCCCTTTGTGATTTGTAATGTTTGGAGCTGAGCTTTGTAGAAGGTGGGAAGAGGGAGACTAGTTTGGGGGAGTTTCCTCTTCTGCTCCTTTTTCCTCCATTAGTCTGAGAGGCCACTAGGACATGAAGCATCAGCTCGTTCCTCCATGCAATAGGCATCCTGTCAGGATTCTGGATGAAACTGGTTTTTCTTCTTTTTGCATCTGAAGGTCATGCTACAGTCAGGGAACACAAAGATTAATGAGGCCTGTGAAGTGAGCATCTCCAGAGAGGCATTGGATGGCCCCCTGGGAATCTTGAAGCTCGTAGCTGCTCAGTCATTGGGCTTCAGCGTTATGTGCCTCTCTCCTGTATTTAGTCCTCTCTTACAGGGGCATCTAGGGCTCTGCTAGCAGTGCTCCAAAGTAGTGACACCTCTTCTCCTCCTCCCAACCTGTTCTCAAGGCAGAAGAAATCTCCATGTGCATAGACCTTTGAGGAACGCTGAGAGCCCAAGCAAGATGGCCTCCCTCCGGACCTTGCGAATGGAGCTAGGATTTGGACCCTTTTGACTTAATGTGAAAGTGTTTTCTGGGAGTTTGGCATGCATGGTGTGGAGAGAGATTCCCCTCTGAGTGCTGGAGGCAGGGGGACATAAGCTTAACATTAACAGAGTAGCTGGCATGTTAGAATATTTTAAATGACAGTGGAATTTTCATCTGCTGTTGACTTCTTGCCCTGTACTGAGTGTTCTCAGTCTCAGACCCCTGATTCAGCAGTGAAATTGTGTGGCCCCCCACCCATTTTTATTAACAGAGGTTAGTGACTGCTCAGACCTCGTATATGAATTTCTGGGGGTGAGGGGCTGGGAATAGAGCTGATATGTAGTGCTTGGAGGGGGCTTGGAGATCCAGTTAACAAGTGTAGGAAAGTTGAATCAAGAGGAAGAAAGATTCAGAGGGGGCAGCAGAGTGTCTGAGAGAGCCTCTGTTCTACCATTGCAATGTTCAGGTTCTTAGTATTAAAATCCAAAAAATAGAATGAAACCAAGAGTGAGTTATAAAGCTCAATCCTTTAACATTCCCTTTGAAGATGACCTGCAAAGGAAGAAATAGTTTTGCATCTGTCTTATTTCTCTCAAATTATTTTTTTCTTTTTTCTTTAGAAATATTAGGAGTATCAAATTTGTCTTTCCTGTTTTTTTGCTGGAAATCTCCTTGGGGGGGAACCAGAGAACTGGAATGGTCGCTTTCTTAGCCTACCATTGAAGGGGTGAGGTGTTTATCAAGCCTTTGAGTTAAATATGTATGAACACAGATTTCTAAATAGTCTGCATACCCCTTTTCCTTTCAGTTCAGGTTTTAATCCCTAGATACTGTACTGTGATATCCTACTAGTTTCCCAGTCATCTATAGAGCCTTGCAGGAAAAACAGAATAGACTGGGGTGGCCAAACTTACTGACCCTCTGAACTGCATATGACTTCTTCAGAAGTTTGAGAGCCAGGGCACACCTGCCAGGGCTTGGGGCTTCAGCCCTGCAGGAGGTTCCTGATGGGGCTCGGGGCTTCCGCCCCACTCTGCTGAAGCCCCGATCCCCAGCGGGTGCACCCTGTGGGGCAGAAGCCCTAAGGACCCCCCCCACCCGCTGGACAGAAGCCCCTACCTCATTACTCCACTGCAAGGCAGAGGTCCTGAGCTTCCCCCTCTTCCCCCCTCCCATCCTGTCTGTTAGGTGGAGAATGGGGGGTTGGCATGGGGGACTCTGTGAGCTGCACTTTAACAGTGAAAGAGCCACATATGGCTCGTGAGCCACACTTTGGCCACCCCTGGAATAGATGAAACCGGAATTTCTAATGCTAAGTGTTAGGGGAGTGATTCACCTTCCTTCATATATTGTAAAGAAGCAAAAACAGGCCAACTGCCCCTTCTCTTTGCAGATCAACTTTAAAAGGAGTGACAGCCTGATGTATGATTTCATTCCCAACATGAACTACAAAGAGTAAAGCATTGACAAATGCTTTAAATTATTTTTATTCCCTCTTCATAGTTTAATACATGATAGATAGTATTATAAGAATCACCTTAATGTGGGTTATTTTTAAAGGGGCAAGTCAAGCTCAAAATCATGCTTCTGTCTGAAAATTGATAGAAGCAACATCTAACGATATTTTAATGGAAAGCCTAGAGGTTTTTTCTTTGTTTGCAGTGCGTGTTGGAAAGTGCTTTGTGTATTTCACTTTCTCTGATTAGTCAGTTTCCTCATTGTTGGTGTGGGTCTTTCACACAGTGGAGGAAAGAGATGTACTTTAACAAAAATTGAAAATATATTTCCTAAAATGAGAATTCCCCGTTGGATGAATAGGACTTGAAACTACTTCTGATTTTCTTTTAAATTGACCATATTTCATATTGGTGACATCCCTGTTTTAAGTGACTTAAACATTAGAGAACAGTTTTACTCTGAAAAACCACTCGTAAAAATGCTGTGATGCATCTCTGGATTTATTGTTTCTAAGATTTTCTATATCCGATTTGCTCCCTTTTCTCATTGGTAACTCTGCAAACTCAGCCTGTGCTGTCAGATGCAAGCTGGTTTTTTAAATGTCCCTTATCTGTAACTATATAATGGTTCTTCTGGCTAAATGAGGCCCTCATTCACACCTGTGCAGCTCTGTTGCATTCAGTGGATTTGCACAGGTGAGATTTATTGGAAGTTAGGCCTGTTTTACCCAGAATTTGCACTGGTTTAATTTAAATGGGTTTAAAAACTAGTTTACTTAACCTAGTTCAAACCCCTGTGTGGGGTGGACACTCTCTTTAATTTTGCAAAAAGAACAGGAGTACTTGTGGCACCTTAGAGACTAACAAATTTATTAGAGCATAAGCTTTCGTGGGCTACAGCTCCCTTCTTCGGATGCATATAGAGTGGAACATATATTGAGGAGATATATATATACACACATACAGAGAGCATGAACATAATCAACAATTAATTGGCCTCTCAGAGTTGGTAAGACAACTCCCACCTGTTTATGCTCTCTATATGTGTGTATATATATCTCCTCAATATATGTTCCACTCTATATGCATCCGAAGAAGGGGGCTGTAGTCCACGAAAGCTTATGCTCTAATAAATTTGTTAGTCTCTAAGGTGCCACAAGTACTCCTGTTCTTTTTGCGGATACAGACTAACATGGCTGCTACTCTGAAACCGATCTTTAATTTTGGTTTATGCATGGCTTATTTTGGTTTAGTCTATATCTGTTCCCAATCAAATTAAGCTAAACCATAAAGGCCTGCCTAAAATTGATCTGAGTGTCCATACAGGGATTTTCACTAGTAAACCAGTTTGAATTCACACTTTAGATTAAATTGGTGCAACTTTCCCATATAGACAAGTTCCTTAGTAAATAATTCTGTTGATGATGGACAAGCAGTAGAATCCAGCTCCCTCAGTCATAACTGTGTTGACTGTGGAGGACTAATAGGAGCCAAAAGCACGAAAAGCTCTCACGAGAGTGGGCAGGTACAGTTCTAAATATGCACGAGGGGGGACATTTGTTGAACAAGAAGGTGCTGTTTTTCAGCGTCCTTTCAAAGTAAACACGATTATTTTAATTTAACATAAGAATTTTTGTAAAGTTTCATAGGACTTGCCTTTTAAAAACTTTACAAATTTGGCTTCCATTTTTTTTTGGTATGGAAAAGCTTATTGATTCAGTTCTGTGGACCCCTCTGAGGAAGTATCATTCATAGGGCACCCCCTCCACTGAGAGAACCGGTAGTCCTGTTCATGGAACAAGGATGGCTAAAAATGGCAGTGGAAATTTTTATACTCAGCTGTTTAAGGTAGTGTATCTAAGCACTGCAGTTCCCCTTTAACACTCCCTTTTGAGCTTGGTTATTGCCAGGGTGTCTGCACTGAAATAGCAAACAACCATAGGCTGAAGGTGGGACAGATTTGCAGCCTGAGGTCTTGTTTGTGCACTCTTTTACACCTGGAACTGCACTGGTGCAAACCTGTACTGTAGATGCAGTGCTGTAGTGTTATCAGTGACTTGCAGTAGTATCTCACCCCTGCCAAAGCGAGGCTGCTCAGGGCAGCTCTTAACAGCGCTTTTGGTCCACTTCATTAAAAAATGTTTACCTTCCACATGCTCTTTTGCAGTAGCACTGGTCTATTGAATTCGGTATGAATGCTGTCCCATTCTCCTAACACCCCTGCTAGGTATGTTCACTGCACACATTCCTCTTCTTGCAGCCTGAACTGCCCAAGAGCAATAACCTTTTTCACTTTTCCTTAAAAACAACTCTACTGCTAAATTCTGCAATTGCAAAGTGTATCCAGGCTTCTAATGTGTTTCAGGCTCTTTGCTGTTCTAAAACGAATTTTTGCTGCAGGCTTTCAGATAGTTTAGTTCCAATTTAAACAGTCCAGTATTAACATTTGGACACTGGCTTCTTCACATCTGCATTAACGTTGTAAAGACTCTGCAGTACAATCAGGCATGGTCCAAAGAGAGAGAAAAACATGGATTCAAACAAAAATGTGAATGTGTTTGGGGGAGGGGGAAGAACTGCCTGTCTTTCCGGATAGTGGACTATATTAGGGTTGAATTGTGCTGTTGGATGTCAGTTATGTTAGGGTAGAATTTGTTATATTTTTAAGTTGTCAGCAGTGCCTAGAGTATATGGTACATACTGGATTTTTAGTATATTTAAAGCTAAATATTAAATACTGTTAGAGTGCTGACTTACAGAATGGCTCTGACTCTAATTTCACTCTGTTTTTGTACTGGTGTAGTACCATACACTACAATGGAGTTACTCCTCATGTACACCAACATAATGTTAGAATTGGCTGAGCTCAGTGGTGCTTCCATCCCAAACATTGCCGTGACCAGTTGTTTTTATATTTATTATAGTGGAGCATCAACTTTTTCTTGAAAACAAAGTTAAAGTTCTGTGCTAAGGCCTAGTATGCAGGAGAAAGTGTACTAGTTTAGTTAAATTGCTTTAGAAACTGATGTAGATAAATTAGTGCACCTCCCTTGTAATAATGCCTCAGATCAGTTTTAGCTTGTTGATACAAATAATGACTTAAGCCAATTGACATAAGGCATTCCTAAATCAAAATGAGTATCCGCACAAGAGTTGCACAAATTTAACTAAATCAGTTTCTATAGTAATTGGCTGAATTGGCACAGCTTTAGTGTGTAGACAAGGCTTAAGTGATGTGTGAGGCTGCCATTCCTCTGGAGTCTCAGTAGGGTATCTTTCTGGTGGCCCCCATCTTACTAACTGTTCAAGAAAAAAATGCTGGCATAAAACCATCAGATTGTAACTGCTCCAGCTAATTACAAAGAGTAAATCACTAAGAAATGTTTGCGTTACGTGTAATTAAAGAATAATTAACATGCATGCTTGAAGCTGTGATTTTAACAATGGGTTGTGCACAGTAGGACTGAGAGGACTAGAAAGTCCAGTTTCCAGTGGCTCCGGGGGGAGGGGTAGGAGGTCTCATCGCGGTGCCCTCGCCTGCAGGTACCGCCCCTGCAGCTCCCATTGGCTCTGGTTCCCCGTTCCTGGCCAATGGGAGTGCGGAGGCAGTGCCTACAGGTGAGGGCAGCACAAGGAGACCTCCTTGCCCCTCCCCTTCCCTCTTGGAGCCACTGCCAGACATGGTGGCTATTTCCCAGAGCGGCGTGGGGCCAGGCAGGCTGGGAGCCTGCCTTAATCCGCTGTGCCACCAGACTGTTAACTGCAGGAGGGTTGGCAACTCTTTCGTGATCTACCGGTTGGGGACCACTGATTTAGAAATTGTTAATTGGGCGTACTTACCGAAAACATTTACATTATAGAACTTCAGGACTTTGGAACAGTTCTCCAGCTGTCTAATGGAGCTGCTCCTCCTTTTGGTCCTGCTCTGTCATTTAACTTGATCCTGCTGGGATGTGTCCGTGCAGCCTCCACTGAGAAAGCTGGCACAGCTGAAGAGTCATTGATTCCAAGGCCAGAAGGCACCCTTGTGTTCATCTCGTCTGACCTTCTGTGTAACACAGGCCAGAGACCTGCCCCAAAAAGATGTGATGGATCTTTCTCAAAACTATCAGGGATTTCTAAAAACAACTTTGAAAATTCCTGCTTGTGTGTATTGTAGGAAATGCTTCCTATGTGAAGAAAGCTCTATAAATTTCAGACACTCACTAGCAAGAGGAATAAATCTCCAAGCCATAGGTGGAGCAAAGCGTTCATTCTGCTGCTGCCTGGAGAAGCTCTGCGCTAAAGCAGAGGAGGCAGTGGAGCTGTCTGCAGACTCGGAACACCACTGCATAGATTTACACTCTGTTAGCGTTAGAAGGCAATCTCTAGTTAGAATGGCTGGAGACTTCACTTTTTTATGTGGAAGCTTAAATTTTGTAGGTCTCTTGCCAGGGAGGATTTTCTAGTGGACATTAGTGAGTGGATCTGTAAACTACTAATCCTTAGTCTTCCTTTAACTTAGTTTCCAGTCAGGGAAAACAGCAGGACCACACAGGCTGGGCTTTGGGAAGGGGAGAAGCAGGAAAAGCACTGGATGAAGTGTCCTCCTCTACAGTAATGGGTGACTTGCTGGACAACATGAATAAAGTAGAGAAACCTGATTCAACCCCTTTTACTGCATGCCCAGGAGGGGGATGGTGAGAGGTGTCCCAGAGGTGAACCCACCTGCAGTCCATGTAGTTTACACAGCAGAAGTTCTGAAATTCTAATCAGCAAAGAAGGAAGCCAAAGAAGGAATCAAATCCATCGGATTTGGGTGGGAAGAAGAGAATAAAGAACCAAGTGAGCAATAGAAGTAGCCCAGGATTGTGTTCTATTTAGATTCTTCTTCTCTGCCTAAGGCCTTGGCTACACTCGGGACTTCCCAGCACTGCTGCGGCAGCGCTGTGAAGCGCGAGTGTAGTCGCGCCTCCACCTCTCCGAGGGGAATAGCTTGCAGCGCTGCAGGCTCTGATCACACTGGCGCTTTACAGCGCTGTGCTTGCTGCACTCCGGGGGGGGGGGGGGGGGGGGAAGGGGGTGGCGTTTTCACACCCCTGAGCGCAGCAAGTGGCAGCGCCGTACAGCGCCAGTGCAGTCAAGGCCTAACATAATGGCTTCTGAGCACCTTCCCGTGATGCATTAGGCACCATGACTGGCGCAACATGCTTTGCATTCACATTGCTAGTAACTTGTGGCTGCTGTGGCAAGGTTGCATGAGTCCGAACCAGTTGCTTCACGTGTGCAGTGTATAGTTTCCTGACATGGTTCTAGCAGCCTGCAGCAGGAGTTCACACTTAAAAGAAAA
Source organism: Trachemys scripta elegans (assembly GCF_013100865.1). Taxonomy (NCBI): domain Eukaryota; kingdom Metazoa; phylum Chordata; order Testudines; family Emydidae; genus Trachemys; species Trachemys scripta. Next base: position 2,670,662 of record NC_048310.1, on the reverse strand, counting down.
CCCCCTACCGCGGAGAACCTCTGGCACTCTGAAGCACAGGACCTATACCCACTGGAGAGAGACTGTGCACTGCTGCATAGTTCTTGATGACTTTGAATGCTTTCTAATTCCCTTCAACTATTGTATGTCTTCTGTAGGGACAGTGCTTTCTCTTCCTGACCCTACACTGTTGGGTATTTTGTAGGTAGGAAATTGCTGTGGGTTAAACGGTTTCTGGGACCTACGCCCCCTGTTTCCTAGGAGCCACTTGCTCACTTAGCACATTTTTCAGTTTTCTCTTGTTGACCCTCTTTGTTGTTCTGCATTTAAATTCTCTGTTTTCATGTAGCCCACTCTTCTTCCTAGGCTGGGATAGTATTTCTTGCCACACTTGTGCCACGGGATTCAGTAGTGCAAATGTCTGTCTGAATTCAGACCCTTTCTCTGTCTCCCCTCCCCCAGGAGGAAGTTGGCAGGCTGCCTCCAAAGTGAACACCTCATCTCAATGACCCACCTAGAGCGGCTGTCCAGGGTGGATTTGTATATACTAATAAGCCTGACTTGTCCTAGCTTGTTTGTAGTGATTTGTGACTGCATTTATATGCAAATACTAACAACTTGCTGCTGAGTTAATTAGCATTTTTTCTCTTTGCTTCCTGCAGCTTTAGGAAAGGGGCTTTATTCTTTTTATTCCAGTCGTCTGACCTAACCCCTCCCACGTGTAATTGTGGGAGTGCCAGACCATGCCCCTCCCTTCCCTCTGTAAGAGGAATAGAGGGGCACCAGAGTGGTGCTCTAGACTCAAGCTAATCACTAGATAAAAGAAATATGGCTGCAGCTGTGGAGGTCTGCTGCCATGCAGTCAAAGTTGCCAGCACCTGTGTCACTGTAGAAAGTTCACTTTTCCTGGGTTCTGAACATGGTTGTGCAAAGTGAGTGGGGGCCACCAGCTCACACCTCAAGGAAGAGTTGTTTTGTACCTTTTCCAAGTGTTCGTATAGGAAGTTCTGGTTCTCTTGGCCTTCTTGATTGTGTTCTGCTACATAAGTGTCTGGTGTTTGCTAGTTACTCTGCAACCAAGTCACTTCTGGTGTTTTTAAAACAAAAACAAACACAAAAACCCGACCTATCCTGAAAACACAGTATTTCTGCTTTTCATGTCATGACTAGAAACACCAAATACAATCTGATGAATGTCTCCCAAAAGGCAGAGGCTTCATGGTTATGTTTTCTTGTGGCCCAGTTATTGCAGAGTTTAGAGTGCTCTGCTTGTGTGTGTGGGGAGTTGGCCTCCTGTTGATGCTTTGAAACTAATTTTTGGACCCCACTACATTGCCTGGGGTACAGAGCAGAGGTTCACTTGTGTGCCTGGAGGATTTTACTCATTTGAATTTTGTCATCTTTCTCATTATTGCTAAAATACAAGGTTTGGTTAGTCTGCCCCATTCTGGGGTACTTGCTTTTACTTGGAGTGCTAGTAAGGTTAACAAGTGAAATGAGTTAAATGGCATTAGCTCGCTCTCTTGACACCCAAGGAAAGGTCAGGGTCTGTACAAAGAAACCCTGGAGTCAGAGCTCACCATTTGCCATTTTACTTACTTGATCCAAATAAATGCAATAGGTGCAATTCCTGACCAGCCCTGAGAGCTTAAGTGCCTTTTTGCTGGTGTGTATCCTGTACTGAGTGTTTCACTCTCCTTGCCTGGCCCTCCCTCCTTTCTGCCCTGAAGCAAAGTCTTTTTCACAGTTACTGAGTCAGTGAGAACAGTTTTTTTTTTTTTTAAAGCCTTTGTTTTTACTGTTGAAAGGTAGGGCCCTAGCTGCACAGCTGCAGGCGTGGAGCAGAGGAGACCGAGCTCCCTGCAGCCTCTAATCTCTGCCAAAGCTCCCACCTTTTTGCCTCTGTGTGGGAGGGAGGGAGCTGCACAGCACATTTGGCCTATCTGGAAAAGAGGGTAAATCTCCACAGGGCCCTGTTCTCTCCTTGGAGTTTGCAATACAGTAACTCGAGCTAATTGGAGGTACAGGGTTAATTTATTGGGTGAAAGGGGTGCTAATCTCCAGCAGTGACAAGATTCAGGGAGGGTCGGGGTCTCCTGAAGAGAGAGCACTGTGAGATTCTCGTTCCTGCATGGGTTGTGTCCTGGAGGCAGGAGTTGTGAAGCAGAGCTCTCTCTGAATCTCTCCATTTTCTTTTGACTGGAGGCTAGAGTCTCAAGTTGCAGTCTTTTATTCCCTTTGTCCCACCTCTTTTCTGTATGTTGTCTACATAAATTGCAAGCTCCTTGGGCAGTGAAGTGTCTTAAAGCAACTAGCATGTTTTGGGATACAATGTAAATAATGGAAAGAGAAGTGGATTAGAAGCCTGAGGCAGGGGGCTGCAGACGAGGCAGGCAGAAAGGCGGAAATGGAAGTCAGTGAGCCCTTGTTCTAGCCTTGATTGACATTTTTTTCCCACTGCTCTTTGCTTCCTGATATGTGAAGTCATAAAGGTGTGTGTGTGTGTGAGAGAGAGAGAGAGAGAATGGAGGAAAAGTGATGACTTCTATTGCATTGGGCCCTGATAAAAGGGAGAGGACCACTCTGTAGCCTGTGGCATTCAGGCAGGGGGCGGAGGGGAGGAAAAGGAAAATTTACCTTGGTGCCACTTGGTTATCTATTCGCAGCCTTTTATCCTGGTGGCTTTAAAGCCTTGAAGGGGTGGGAAAAGAGGGGCACGCATTGCCCCTTGCACCTGAAGCCTCTGCATGCGAAGGGGATGTTTTTCTGCAGTTTTCCTCTTCTAGCCCATCCTCTTGTGCAGAGTCGATTCCACTCCTCTCTCCTGGTACTCGTGATGCATCAGCACTCTGGTTTGATTTTTGGCCTGGTAGGCAGATTTTCCTCTCTCTAAATCCCTCGATGCTTTTTCCTCCACCTCCTTTTATTTTCTTATTTCACATCCTCAAAGACAAGAGGGCCTGGAAGCACAGACCTGTCCTGCTGCATTCCTGAGTAATTTGGTTTTGATTAACCCTAGGGAGTGAAGTTGGTTTCTCATAGCGACCATTGGGATCAAAGTGCCTGGAGAAGCAGTTCCGTCTCATGCATCAGACTCCCCGTCCCACTGTCTGGGGTGGCCTTTTCAACCCAGACTACTTTGGCAAGTTATTTCCACTTTTCTGATTTTTCATGCTAGTGCTCAGAGAGCTTTTGATAGACAGAAAAACTCCTCCCCAACCCCTCCTCTTTGCATTTTCTTCCAAGACTCCTTTTCCCTGCAAAACACATTCTTGTACTAATCCTGCTACAGGAGGAATGCAAATACCTCTAATTGTAAGACCCAGGATGGCTCTTCCATATCTGTGCATCTTTTCTTCTTGTAGGAGATGGCTAAGCATTTCACTTTCACAAAGCACTGGGCACTCTTCCTTCTCTGTTGGGACAGTTGCCAGGATTACCAGGTTCAGGTCAGATGCAAAGAGGGGAGAGCAGTGGGTTCCTTCCTGGAGGCATAGGTAATTTCTCTACCTCTTTCAGGGCCGGCTCCAGGGTTTTGGCCGCCCCAAGTAGCTAAAAAAAAAAAAAGCCACGATCGCGATCTATGGCGGCAATTCGGCGAGAGGTCCTTTGCTCCGAGCGGGAGTGAGGTACTGTCAGCCGAATTGCCGCCGAATACCTGGACGTGCCGCCCCTCTCTGGAGCAGCTGCCCCAAGCACCTGCTTCCCAGGCTGGTTCCTGGAGCCGGCCCTGACCTCTTTCATGCTCCTGGATTGAGTGAGAGAGGTTATACATCCACCACTCCTGATGGATCCAGTTGGATGAGTGTCAGACGCACACTAGGAGCAATGAGCTAATTTCAACTCATGCGGCGAGAAACCAAGCTGGCATTATGGTAGAGGAGACCTTATTCAGGACAGAAAGCTACCACGTTGTGGGAGCTGGATACAAAACTGTACAGCAGGGTGTCAAAGTCCTTCTGTGGAAAGGGACAAATGTATTTTTAATTATGAGCAGTGGGTCATGGTATATAGTTAGGACTACATATGACCCTTGATCCACAATGAATCTCTTACTGTTCTGAAAGAAAGGCTTGCACAAGGATCGCGTGGAGAACTTAGCTGTTAGTAATTTAAACTTTTAATCATCATCATTAAAGAATCTTATTGTTTTTGTATAGGATCTTATCAGGCTCCTATTGCCATAGTATCTGAGCACCTCTTTATTTAAAAAAAAAAAAAAAAAAAAAAGAAGTAGACTCTTTCTTCTCCTTCGGTCACTCTTTCCTCCTCCAGAAAGGAAGGAGGATTGCTCATTTATAGGCAGTCAGTGAGAAAATATTTCTTCTTTGGCACTATTACAATTTATGCCCTTTGCTTGTCTGTTGTCCTCCTTTCTTTGTGTCTCCTTTCCATTTAAATCAAGATTAGATCTTTCTCAAAGATAAACTCTATTCAGGTTATTGAGCTTGATACAGGAATTGTTTGAAATTCTGTGGCACGTTTTCTACAGGAGGTTAGACTAGACTGATTGGTCCCTTGTGGGTTTACAGTATAAACGTTAACCTGCAGGGCTGGACCAGGTTCTATAGCAGCACTGGTTTGGGGTTGAATATCTGTATGCCCACTGTAGTCTGGCTAGGATGAAAATGTCGCTCTAATCCCATATTGCAGTGTTGGAAGGTTACAGAACCATGGGCTTGTGGAAACAGTGGCTGGATTAGACCCTTGATAGTGTCAGAGTGAGCCAGTTGGACAAGAGTTTATGTAAATTATTTTCTAGAAATAAACCAGCCCAGGAAGCACTTGCACACAGTAAAAGCTCAGCAAGAATAGTTGAGTCAGTTCTTGCTGAGGTGATACTTGAGGTACCTGAGGCAAAGGGCCCCAGCACTAGGAGTCTTCAGGCTGAGGAGTTAAGCCATGTTTCAGAGGTGATATGTTTGGGCCAGATCGGTCTGTTCCCCCCATAGTTGCCCCCTCCCCCATCATCCTTTAGTTAGAGATGTAGTGACATTGGTGTTGAATTGTGCAAAGCTTGCTTTCTCTCTCACTACCTGCAGGAAGGAAGGGGGGCTCCAGTAATGGAGGTAACAGAGTGGAGGCTAAAACTGAGCCAGCCTTTCCGAGAAAAGAGTTGGGGACACCTGGTGGAGGTGGCATTGGCTCCTAACAAGACCTTGAGGGAATGACAAACGAGCAGTGAAGAGTGCGGCCAAGCTTTCCATAAGAAGCAATGAGAGTTTGGTCTTGCTTAGACAATGAGGGTGATAGCAACGAAGGCTTGGGTAGGCTGCTAGGGCGAGTTGGGAGTGGCAGAGAGGATTTCAGCAGGTTAGCTGCCCGTGTGGTGAGACTGAGGAAGCATCTGGCAGTCTGGATTTGGGCATACGTGTGGAGCCCATCGAGGTTGGCTTAGGCGGCAGCAGCAGGGTCTCAGTCATGATTTATTAAAAGGCTTGTATATGGTGCTCACTGCTGCAGTATCCGAGCACCTCATGGACCTTCATGGAGCACCCTTGTGAGGCAGGAGAAAATTCTCCTCCTTTACAGCTGGAGAATGGAGAAACAAGTGCATCTAAACAGAGGATTTTCATACATTCTCTATCCCTTGGTCTAACACCAGTGCAGCTCCGCTGGCCCTAGCAAAAGTGGGAATGCTGCTGTAGAATGGCTGCCAACATTTTTACCGTCATGTTCTCTACAGCTGCTCTGAGAAGAGATAGCTGATGCACTTGTAAAATAGCTGGCAATAGGCTTACACTAGTGCTCCCACCTCTGCTAAGATTGGTGCTACAGGGGGAGACTTCCCTAACATTGTCATTGTGAGGCCAGAGAGGTTAAGTGACTTGTCCGAGATCACACAGATCTCCTGAGCGTGTCAGTTGCTTTAACCACAAGGCCATCCTTCCTTTCTTCCCAGAATCCTAAAACACCTGGGATAGCTCAGTGGCCTGCTAAACCCAGGGTTGAGAGTTCAATCCTTGAGGGGGGCATTTAGGGAACTGGGGCAAAAATCTGGGGATTGGTCCTGCTTTGAGCAGGGGGTTGGACTAGATGACCTCCTGAGGTCCCCTCCAACCCTGATATTCTGTGATACCTCTGCTCTTTCAGCAGCTGTATCTCACACTTCTCAGAGAGAGCCAGACTAGACAAAGTGCCCCCTGGGCAGCAGCCTTCAGCACTAGGTATCCTGGGGATGGCCTCCATGTAAATGCTTATGGTAAGTAGGGTTACCATATTTTGAGCATCCAAAAGGAGGACACTCCACTGGGCCCCGCCCCCGCCCCAACTCCGCCCCCTCCCCTGCTTCCCGCGAACATTTGATTCGCAGGAAGCCTGAAGCAGGTAAGGGGGTTTTGGGGGGAGGAGGCGCGGCCCAGTCTGGCCCCCCCGGCGTCTCCAGCCTGGGTCGGCTCGGGCACTGGGGTGCCGGCCCCCGGCCCGGCACCGCGCCCCCGGCTCGGCACCGCTGGCGCCCGGCCCAGCACCGCCAGACCCGCATGTCCCGATTTTCCCGGACATGTCCGGCTTTTTGGGATTTCCCCCCGGACGGGGATTTGGAGCCCAAAAAGCTGGACATGTCCGGGAAAATCTGGATGTATGGTAACCTTAATGGTAAGTGGATTATTGGGTGCCTTCCAAGGGTGCTGTCTTTGCTCCAGACTCAGCTCAGGTAAATAGAGAGCCACCAGAAGGCTTAGCATGAAACCTGTGCAACGGAGGTGCCATTCTTTTTCCAGGTGGGACCCTCTGAGGTTTTCATTAACTGCTCTTTACAGGTGGGAGAATTGGGTAGGACCATTTCACTCCTGATTGGAAACTCCAGACTCTGCCCTCCACTCCCCCCAGCCCGTGAAGCTGTGGGAGGAGAATTTAGTGCCTGTTCAGTCCTTTAGTTTGCGCTCTTACTGACGGTGCATGGCTTGAGCCCTGTGCCTTCCAAGCAAGGGGTGAGCTGGTCTCTGTTGCTGCCTGGGTTTGGAGGGAGACTGAAGAATGGCGCTGGCGCCTGGCCCCTGCTGAGGATGGGGTGAGCTGCAGCTGCCTGACCCTGGGTGAAAAGTTCAAATCTGCATTTAAAAGGAGGAGAGCCATTAAGTGGCTGGGACAGTCTCCAGTCAAGTTGAAACGGTTTTTGTTTCAAAAAGACACTGAGCTGGCCTCTTGTTCAGACTCCATGCAGCCCTGCGTGCTTTGCCAGTATGCCACTGTTGCTGTTCTCAGTGGCCTCGTGCTGGCTGGGGAGCTTGGGTTTGTGTAGAGATAGAAACGGAACCCATGGCCTCATAGAATTGGGGCTCTGCTGGTGGCATTCAACTCCGAACCCATCTTTTGGTGGCGTTTCCCCTGAAGATCTAATCTTGTATTCTGTGCTTCTTGCACCTTTCTCTCTTACAAATTTCTGTGCAGTACAGATGATGCAATGTCTTTCCCCAGGCCACACAGCCCGCAGAAGTCAAGTACAGAACCCAGGTCCCCCAACTCCCTGGCCTGTGCTCGGACCACTAGACCAGGCTCCATGGCTTCACATTTGTTTAACCCGATGCATTGGCCAGCAGGCCTGAAGCATTCTCCCCCTCCCCCCCCCCCCGAATATATTAAACTGCTGGAGCTCCATGGTAACCCTGTGTGGGATTGCAGCCTTCCCCTCCCCCGCTTAATGTTCACAAATCCACACTGGGGCAGCCAGACATTAGTATGAGCAGGACTTGTCTCCATGGTGATTCAGCCTGCCCCACAAGAGGGGGCGGGGGGGGGGGGCCTGGAAGAGTCCTGTTTCTGTTATGTGCTAGCAGTTTGAAATGAGCTCCTGGGTGTTAGGAAGGAGTTGGGAAGCTCTGCATTTCCCTTCAGGCCAGACTGTCCCTCTTACTCCTGCTTAAATCAGAGCTTTCTCCCCTCTAAACAGCTCTGGTGTCTGGGAAACAGCTGGAGGGTCTTGGCTTGGTGTCCTGAGCCCTGTGGCAATGCCCTAATGGGGAAGAGTCTTGTTCTTTTTAGTCCTGATGCTCCCTCACTGAGAGAGATGCTGCATTAGTTTCTTTCTCTTCCTACCCTTAAAAGTGCATTGGACTCTGCAGAGGATTTGAGTAGCACCTAGTAGATTTGGTTTGTTTACAAGCATTAGACAAATGTAAATAGTTTAGCTTCTCTCTTGACTATGAATGGAGATTAAGGAGGCGCCTAGGGTTTCATTCCTTCTTGCTCCATTCTGATGCTAACAGAAGTTGGTCTCTAATCTGTGAGGAGCAAGATACAGCCCTTGAAGGTTAGGACTCTGCCTCCTGGACTACAGAGAAATGAGTTTCATGACCCTTATTCATATGGTGGGACCTGGTGCAGAGTCTGGGGAACAGAAGTCAGAGGAGATGTCTTTTTTTCTGTGTTCACTCCAGCAGCTTCAGTATTTTAATTTTGGGGAAAGTCACCTGAGGGAGGACCGGAAGAGCTTTTCACCTAGAGCAAGTTGAAATTGTTAATTTTCAAAGGAAAAACTTTACTGTAGCAGAATCTGCAGTTCTTTGCTTTTTCACACGCTGAGTTTCCAGCTAGGTATCAACACAATGCGTTCTGTTGAGTGGTGTGGGGATTCCTGGCTTATCACGAGTAGATTGGAGAGGGAGAAAGGACTGGAACATTAAAGGTATCAACAGACTTCTTGTTAGATGTTTAGGCCATTGTGTACCTATTGTGAACCTTCTGGAAAAGGAAGCCCACTAGAAGAGTGCTCAGCTTTGAATATGTTCTACATTGTCCTCATATTCTGGACAGTATTGAAGTCTGCAGCCAGCTATTTGACCTGTCTGCTTTTTTGTAAGAAAGGGTGATGCACTTTGGAAACCACCAAAGTCCATGTAAGGCCTAGCTTGCACTAGCATTTTTACATATCTGCACCTGGGCACCTCCCCAAGAGGTAGCAGTTGTGAGCTCTAGTCGTTTGCAACATTGTCTCACTGTGTTCGGCAAACCTGATGAGGAGCAGCTGCACTGGTACTGTGGACAAGGTCTCTGCAACTTGGAGTTCCTAAACTCTGCCTCATAGAGTGGGAGTGTTGGTGATGCTTTTAAAAGCTGAAACCCAGTTTGCCTGTTGAATTCTAGTATTCCACCTCTCGGTTTTTGGCTCAGTAGTACAAACCTGGCTGCATTAGGAGAATAGCTGGATTTCCTTTTCAATCTCAGTATGAGCACACTCCTTGCTCTTTGATTCCAGGAGTGGAAGTGAGCATCTCTGGAACGGTCCTCTCATAAGAATGTTCCTTGTCCAGTCAGAGGGAGTCAGTGGGAATTTTCTGACTACCAGATCAGCTTATAAATGAAACTCTCTGGTTGCTGCATCAGGCCTGCTGGGGAGTTGTGTGATATTTCTGTTTGCAGATAGACGTTTGCCTGCTGCTTGCAAAAGTGCCTCTGAAATACTGGAGGGGGAGAAGTCTCCCATTCTCAGCGTGGCAGTACTTGACATTACCTTTTGGGGGCAGCAGCTCCTCCTGGGGCTGCGCAGCTGAACCTTGTCTGAGGTCGTTGGTGCCAAGGTAGGGCAATTTCATTAGCGGAGCCTTTGTCACTGGTGAGTTATTTTTGTCTGGAAACACTTAAATACTGCTTACTCCTTGTCTCAACAAAATGCAAAACGGCTATTAGCAGATTTTTTTTTTTTTTTTTGGTATGAATCGGGCCAGTCAAAAAACAAGATGTGATTTCTCCCCCCTCCCCCCGGAACAAAAAAAATGCTCCCCTCATGTTGCTCTTGCCTGATGGTAGGGATGCTGTGCACCTTCTCTTCTGGACTTAATCCCCAGTTATCTGGTGCATAAGGTGCTTCATCTAGGGTGTTCCCTAGTGTGCTTCATCCTGTGTCAGGTCTCTGGCAGTGAGGGGTTCAATCTCCTCTCCTTTTCTACTTCCTGTAGGAACGAGGGTGGAAACGTTAATTTGACAAAATCCCCATTAGCACCAGTCTCCTGGGAGTTTGGGGTGGGGGGAGAGCTGGCAGTGTGAAGTCCTCTTCTCGTGAGCTGATGAGGAAGCTGAACCTGTGCCAAACCCAACCGGGGCCCCTGAATTTGGGACTGGAGTTTATTACATAAATATTCTCTGGTTCAAATCATACTGGTTGCAGGATGAGGGGTGGTTCCTGCCATAGAAGCTATCACTGTGTTAAAGGTCTAAGGTACAGGGAGCCACTTGAAAAAGCTGAGAGTGGCATGTGAGAAAGCAAGTTAATTCTTAATCATATCTCATATATATGTATATATTAGCCTCCTTTGCAGCAGATATGTCTGCTGTAAAATGCTTAGTGTTGAGAGCCCGATTGGGCAGCACACACTAAACGCTCAAGCTCCTGCCTGCCTTTTTTCTTCAAACAATATCTTCTGGCTTCCAGATTTCTGATAAATTGATAAGTGGAATTGCGTGAGTCAATAGAGTTGTAGACACTTTGCCAATATAACCCTAGCGCTATTGATCTGCCAGTAAATTAAAGTCTTACTTAGAGGCTGCCGATATTTCTAATCTCCTGCTTCGCCAATTACAACCTTCCTGCTACCTGGAAAAGAGAGTGAAAGGGAGATGGGGCTTTTGAATTTTGCTGTTGTTGAGCTAGCCTGTTGATGAGTCAGGAGGAAAGGGAGTGAGGTGGAGGGGGTGGGTGAGTTGGGGACTAGCTAGCAGTACCTCAGACATCAGTTGTTGAGTTCCCCTCTGTGCATGAGTTTTATTAGTGGAAAGAACCCTCTACTTCAGTTTAATAGTGAATCTGTCACTCACCTCTCCAGGAGTCCTATGTAAGGCTCCCCCTAGGTAAGGCTTTCTTATGCTATTTATTTCTCTTCACCCGAACACTGCCTGGTGAATAATGCAGAACATAGCGTGACCACATCGCTAGTCTTCAGTTCCGTGTTTAGGATCCTCTCCCTATCTGTGTCGAGTTAGAAGAATAGCTGTTTCTCTCGCCCTCGCCCCCTCCATTAATTCTCTTTCATGAGTTAGAAATTGGACGGGTTGAGATATGAAACCATGGCTTTGCTGTGGTGGTGGGAAGGAGGGGGAATGGGACCTTGCAGGTCTTGCCAGAAGAGGCAGAGCAGTGAAGAGAAGTGATACATTTCTGGAAAGAAGGAAATGTGGAAAACCTTTTGTGCCCTGGTCAGTCTGTCTCTCCCCTCTGTGCCCTCTTGCCTGCTTGTTTGAAGTTGGGCAACAATAACAGTTGCTTTCAGATGTCCGAGGAGGAACAATGGGATCATAGAGCTCCCTGCCGGGGCTCCCACTCACCGTGCTGATGGTTTCAGCCGATCATTTGTCCGATAAGCTCCTTTCAAGTCTCGTTTCTGTTTGAAAGTCCGCAGTTGGCTTTGGGAAGAAATCTCCAGATAAACGCTGTGTTCTTTCTAATACCCCAGAGCGAAAATCAATGGGAGGGATAATTCCTTCCCTTGTCCTACACAGACTTTTGTGTGTTTGTGCCTCCAGCAGCACCTATTCAATAAATAAAGAAAAGGGAAAAGCCCTCCCTTTGGTGCTGTTTGGGGGCAGACTGGCTTCTGCTGAGGGTGCCCCTGATGTGCAGAGCAGTATGGTCTTGGGAGAGGCTTCCTCAAACAATGTTTGCTATTAGTGTTTTGTTGATGGTTGGCTGCAAGTGCGACATAGGTGCAGATCTGGGGGCGAGTGCTGCAGGGCTGCTTACACAAAGTAGTGGTGTGATCTAGGCGATGTAGGCTCTAGTCTCGACCGAGGTCACGCAGTGTCTAAGCCAAGTGATGTTAATCTGGTCCTGTTTCCACATCTGTAGTAAAATGAGGCTACTCACCCATTCTTGTAAAGTGGTGGAGTAGCACCTGCATCATATCCTCATTATTGTACAGTCTGTTTAGGGTGCTCCAGGCAGTGAGGAGGAGACCAGCATTGCCAACCCCAAATGCTCAAAAATCATGAGTTAGGCTCACCAAAAATCAGGAGATGAAGTAAAAATAGTAGATTTGGTGTTTTTTATTTGCCTTCTGCTTGTTGAGTCTCTAGGCTGCACTGGGGTCATATTTTGAAGCATTCTCCACAGCCACGAGGGCTAGAAACGTACTTTTTTCTATAGGAATGAAGGCTGAAATCATCACCTATCCACTTGACTCCAGGACTTGGAGCTTTAAGGAAAACAATTATCTTGAGACTTATGACAAAATCATGAGAGCTGGCAAGACTGGAGACCTGTTGTAGTGCTTATTGTGGTGGCTGAAATCCCTGTTTGAGAGCACAGCATGAATTACCAGAAATATCCTGGTGTCGCTGAAATTTTATCTGTTGGAAGAAAAGGTAAAGTCTGTGTCAGCCTGGGACACGAATGTGTTTATAAAGATCTGTGTTTCTAAAGTGAGGTTACTTGCCTGGCTCTCTCTGTGCAGATCACATTTGTTGTTGGACATTGTGCCTTCACTGATGATGAGAACTTTACAATGAAGACTTTAACCACTTCAGCTGTTACTGATTTGTCATGGAGGCACTACAAGTCCTATCCGAGGTGCGGAGCTGCAGTGGGGGCACAGTCACAGAGAGTGCCTGTTTGTAGGGAAAATGGGACATCGAAACTGGCTCTACACCAAGATTTTTCTTCAAATTTCCAACAGTGTACTTCCAGTCGTAGCAACAGTGGGCACGCAAACATAGGCAGGGCACCAGTATTTTGACCACCAAGTTGCCTAGTCCTGTTTGGAAGAGGCCAGTAGTACCCTTTTTACCCTAGGATTCCCAGGATTTCTCTCTTTAAAGCAGATTCAGTGGCAGTGCAATGCTGGGAAATGGAAGAAAAATCCTATAGTGTGGAGGAGTCCAGGAAGAGGGAAATGTTTGGCCAGAGTCTGCTATTGAGAGTTTGGAGAGGTGGGGACTGACTGACTCTCTCCTTTGTACGTTGTATTGTGTGAGGTGTCTGACTCTTGCTCACGTCTGGTGGTGGTGACGCCCTGGCATAGATGCAGACTGGAAGTTGCTTACTAAAACCACAAACTTTATTGTAGCAACTTGTTAATGTTCAATTACCCAAATAGTGGGTGCTCTGAAGCAGTGAAAGGACATCCTGAACGCTATGCACTGCTTTTTGCCTTCTGTTGTCCTGATCCATACAGCAGAAACCTAGAAGGGGCTAGAAAGTATTCTTACTAACCTAAACTGGTGCACAGCAATTAGCACGATAAGAACTTTCAGCTCCGTTTTTTTTTCCTCCGCACCCTAGGGTGTGATGTGACTGGAGAAATAGGGACCCAGTGGTTGCTTGATAGATGGCTCACGTGGGTAGGAGAACAAATCTGTGTGGCTTCTCCTACCTGTTTTCCCCCTGGCTTATTCAGTACTAAGGCCAGGGGCACAGTGTCATTTGTCAGAACCAAACCCAGCAGCTGGCACTGTTGCTGGATTCTGTTGGATTTACTTTGTCTTGTGGTCTGGCCCTTGCAATAGCTTCTGCCTCATAAGAGAGAGGTTGGATTTAAAACTCCTTTAGGCTGTGGGAGGAGTCTAGGTTTGGGTTTTTTTGTGCTGCCCCCTTTACTTGATCATTTGGACAATATTCCTATCTAATCTCCACAGGTGAGGGGGGAGGGGGAAAGGCGGGCGTGGATATGCTACTTCAAGATGCTTTTGTAGGCATGTGGCTCAAAATGGCTTTAACTTTAATAATAATAAAAAAAAAAACTAAGTTCAACAAAAGTCTTGGAATGTTTGAATTGCCAGACTGGAACTTCGTCTAGTCCGATATGCTGTTTCTGACTGGCCCATGCCTGGTGCTTCAGAGGAAGATGCAAGGACATCATTGTAGACAGCTGTGGAATAACCTACCCAAGGGGGAAGTGTCGTCATCCTAACCCTCAGCATTTAGATGTTGGCTTATACTCTGAAGCAGGAGGGTTTATATCCTTTTAAAAGATCTTTTATCCTGCCTAATGCAACCTCTACTACATGTTTTGAATCCTCCTAATTTCTTGGATTCAGAGATGGTGGTGAGTTTCATAAGCTAATTATTTTGCTTTTCGATTTCATTGACCATCCACTTGATTTTGTAGTATGGGATAGGAGTGCCACTTATAGCCTCTCTATCAATCATTATTTTTTCATACATCTATCTTGTTTTCTCTTACTCATCCCTCTCTAAACAGTCTCAATCTTTTACGCCTTTCCTCAAATAGATGCCCACCCAGAACCTCCACAATTTGTATCTTTTTGTCTCTGCTCCCTCTCTTTCTGCCACACTCTTTTTGAGATAGAGTGACCAGAACTGAACACAGTACACCTCTACCCCGATATAATGTGACCTGATATAACACGGTAAAATAGCGGGGAGCCCCGGGCCCTTTAAAGCGCTGCCCAAGTCCTGCTGCCGACGCTCCGGCGGTGATTTAAAGGGCCCGGGGCTCCCCGCAGCAGCTGAAGCACCCGGGCCCTTTAAATAACTGCCGGGGAAGCCAGTCCAGTTCGGCATGGTGTACCGGCTCTTGCCGGTACGCCGTACCAGCCTATACCCGATATAATGCGGTCTCACCTATAAGGCGGTGAGATTTTTTGGGCTCCCAAGGACCGCATTATATCGGGGTAGAGGTGTATTCCAAGTGAGAGAGTTATATAATGCCATTATAACATCCGTTTTTTTTCTATCCTGTTCCTAATCATCCTAACATTTTCTTTGCCTTTCTGGCCACAGCTGCATGTAGAGCAGAGGCTTTCATTGAGTTGTCCACAGTGATATCCAGATCTTTCCTGAGAGTCCACAGTTAATTAAAAACCCAGCAATGTGTGTGAGTAGTTCATATAAATTCTTCCAGTGTGCATCACCTTGCTACTGTCAACATTGATTCACTGTTCACCCCTCTTCCAAGATCACTAATATATTAAAAAAACACTAGTCTTAGTATGTAACCTTGTGGCTTCCACTGTTAACTTATTGTCGCATTGAAAATTAATCATTTATTCCTGCTCTGTTTCTTCACTTATTCATTTGTGTTTTACCTTCCAAATAGCATGGAAATTAGGATTAAATTTAAATTCAGGAATTTAGGAAAAAATAGTTAATATCAGATATCTGGTTTAAAATAGGCTCCAAGGACTAGGCTAAAATGTATTAGACTTAATGTGATCAGTTTCACACTGCTCACTCTTGCCTTATAGCTTCCACTTGCATTAAGTACTTAAATAGGAACATGTACAGTGGATCTAGAATGATGATATGCAGAAAAGGAGAAAGGAATTGTGTGGGGTGTGTGTCTGTCCCCTAAGTGACCTGTGCTGGCACAGCCTGTAAAATATTGCCCCTGGTGGCCTAGCAGTGGTCTGGTGGTGAGCTATGAAGAGTGCCAGACGCCCAGCAGTGTATTAAACACTAGTTGAGTACAGGAGGGCAGCATATCACAGGAGAGAGATAAGCAAAGTTCTCTGATTGTGGATCAATAAAGGTTAGTGACATCATATATCCAAGTGAGAGAACCTGCTTTCTGCAGAGCTATTTATCAGATTGCAGGCTGGGACAGAGTTAACCTTTTCCTAACCAGATATCAGTTCTTCATCTGACTCCAAACAGGATAACCTCCCTCTTGGCAACAGAAGAGTCTCTGACCTCGCCTTCCTAATCCTGGAGATAGCCTGATGTGAGGATGACTCTGGCTTACACCTGGAAACGGGCAGGGTTCAACTCTGAACAGGCCTCAACGTTGTTTGACCCTACGTCCGGCTGGCACTACCCTAATGGCATGCTGGAGTGTTGGGATGTGAAACCCTGCGCAGCTGAGAGTCCTGGCACTATTTAGTGTCCATTATTAACCTTCCATTCTCTTGTCACCAATTCACCATTATTTTGTGCCAGGAAGGGAGCTGGAGCTGCTGGACAAACACCAGGTGTAGGTGGCAGCAGACGCTAGTTGCACTTGGGTAAAAGTCTAACATTAGGCTGTGAAGCTGAGCCCCAATGGAGTGTCTTGCTGTGAGGAATATGAAGCCATTTCCCAGGCTAGTCCAAGTTTCCAGCACAGAGCTGTGGAGGAATTGTGTGCAGCGTTTCCCTGAACAGTTCTGCTACCCTGGTGGTGTGGGCTGCTTAGAGTGACCATAAGTGGCTACTTTTTAAGCAGTCTAGTCACAGTGGACATCAGCGGTGTTTTGCAGATGAATGAAAGGGCAGGCCTCTGCCCTGAGAAGGCTACAACCTGAGTTAGACATAACACAGCAAAGTGGGATGAAGGTGGGAGGATGGCTAATTCCCCCAATGAGCCTGTATTTCTAGAAAGGAAATACCCGTTTTCTGTAGTAGAGGCTGAGATTTTATCCATAAAGACTTGTGCTTGCTTTTTGTTTCTGCTGTGATTTATTGCTGGAAGAGAAGGCCCTTGTCTGTGATTATTTCTTTTGGCTGTGCCCGACAATACATTGAGGGCAATGCCAGTTATGTATCCTAGTGGGCTGGGGGATGATTCTAGCCCAGGCTAATGGGCTGATGTCCAAGCGGAAAGTGTATTTTCAATGAGGAAGTGCTGAGATATTAGTGGAGCTTGGATTACTGTGTGATTGTGCTGTCAATACTGCTGTATTGAGTCTGAGAGAGCCTGCACAACACAGGGAAACACTTAGCTCACTAGTGCTGCTTATTGAGAAGCCAATAGCAATTTACGTGCTGACACTTGACATCAAATCCATTCCCAGAGGTGCAGCTCCTACTAAACCATTGCCAAGCTCTCCTTTAGACCTGCCTCCCTACCTTAACTTTAAATGTGCAGTTGGGAGGGAATAAATGAGATTACGTCACTTTCTTGTGGGCAGGCATGCATGGAAAAAAGGAGAATGTCTTTTTAAGTTAGTACCTCTTCTCTCCCCCTTACTCCTTTGCCGTGCTCTCCTTGCACAGTCAGGAGCTAGGATGTACTCCTCTAAACCCTAGGATGTGAGGGAAATCTTTACCCTTCACGTGGGATTCAACATCTGTAAAAATGTATCTCCTCTTCCACGCCTGCGTGATGTAGAGGCACAGAGAATGTGGGGAGGTTAGAACTGCTGCTCTGTTGTGGGGGAGGGAGAAAAGGAGTGCCTGGGATCTATGGAGTGGCTGGATTTCTTCCTGCCACGCTTCCTTCCTCCTGTGGGACAGGGACACGTGCCCTGACATGCTCATTCTCATCTTTTGGGGAGTGCTCATTGCAACACAGCACTCACAGTGCAGTAGGAACTTTACAGACAAATACCAAGTCCAGGTCCTTTGCCTGAAGAGGTAACTCTCTAAATGTACAATAAACAAAGTAATGGAGGAGATGTGATGGAATCCCTGATCAAGTAGTGATATTAGGTGATCTGAAAATGGGGCCTATTCCCTTGTTATGCTTCTTTAAAGTTAGGAATACCAGTCCAGTCTTTCCTCTTTCTGCAAGAGGTCTTTTGGAGGATTCAGATAATGTAAGTGGAGCGCTTTCTTGCTCCCTAATTGAAGGGAGAAGTGTTTGAAACTAAGGGTGCTTCTTCCAGCTTTTCTGTTTTGACTTATTTAACTCAGTTGACTGACAAAGAGCTTTAAACTGTCTGAATAAAAATCTCTTCCATTGTACTCTGCTCAGGTGTCACTTAGCTCCAGAGTTGGTGTTATCCCCTTAGTTGTTCAGTTGTTTATAGGCCTTCCAGGATGGGTAGGACAGAGGAAACCTGAATTCTGAATGTAATAATGAAGCAGAACAAAAACATTTTTGTTGGATGAAGACATTTTGGACTGTTTTTTTAAATCCTACAGAAGCAAAGATGGTGCGCATGCTGTCCTTCTGATTTCAGATCACACTTGCGCATGTCTGTCTAGCTCCATGCTTTCTGTTTGTATGTTTTTTACATTTAACTCTTTTTACCTGCAGGGTGTGGAGGAGAGGAGTCAGCTTTCCTCTTACCTTAAAGCAGCTTGCAGCTGCACATCAGCAGCACCTGGCAGAATGATGTCTGTCTACTTTGGAGGCAGGGAACACAATGAGTCCAGTTGGTAGAACAGCTGGAATTCCTGTTGAGAAGGAGAATCGGTTCACAAATTGAATAAAACTGTTTAGAGGGTTGAGAAGTAACAAATACAAGGAAGTTGGAGTTCAGAGCTCCTGCTAGCTCCTTAATTCACTTCAGGCAGCCTGCTCTGGTCTTTGGGGCATATCTGCCTGGATGTTTTCACTCTGTTTTTAATGTGAATTTGTTTTAAAATGGCCTTAGAAAAAGGGAATCAGACTAGAAGTGAAAGGCAGGCAGCAGCTCCCTGGATTGCCTGCACCTGTACTGAACCTTCTCTGTCTCTTCCAATTGAGATAAGTGCCTGTGGTCCCATTGCATAGCATATAATGTAGCTTATTGGCTGTGTCCGACATTGACCTCTCTGCTTTAAATGTAGCTTCCCGGCCAGTAGGATGCATGCTGTCTCCCTTGGTTCTGATTCAAGCCCAGACCTCACATCTAGATTGACATGGCCCTGCCTAGGAGGGGATTCTCTGAGCTCCTGAGCCAGAATAAACAGGAAGTGCTGGCTCTGAAAACTTGTTGCTCTCTGCCTGGTGGCTTTTACCAGAAGATGATGGTGATGTGACAGCCAGAGTCCTTGGTATGTTGGCTGGGGAAATGCCAATTCACAGTCGGCATTTTGGCACTGTTGTCAGAGTGCAGTTGGAAAGACAGGGTCTCTAGCACAAAATAAAATAGGCTGTAGGATTAGATTTTTACTGGTAA
Organism: Trachemys scripta elegans; assembly: GCF_013100865.1. Taxonomy (NCBI): domain Eukaryota; kingdom Metazoa; phylum Chordata; order Testudines; family Emydidae; genus Trachemys; species Trachemys scripta. Next base: position 2,651,990 of record NC_048310.1, on the reverse strand, counting down.
ACATTGATTTCACTGTACACACACACACAAACCAAAAAAAGAATTTCCATAGATGATTGAAATTTACAAATAGGCAAAGTAAGAAGAATCCTGCTTGAGAACTAATTAGTTTGATTTGAGGATATTTATTTTGTGAACATCACATGTCAAAATATACAGTTGGTGGTTTAATGGTTATAAAGCATTAACTTTGTGAATCTCATTGTCTACTGTCATTAAATAATTCTGACCCCCATGATTTCCTGCAACTGTGAATTTAAATCAATAGAAATAAAAAGCTTAAACTTCATAATTTTGCATAATGGTGAAAATTTTAATGACTGAAAAAATGCTTTAAAATACATCAATATTATCTGTAAAATGATATAAAAGTGAATTCTGCCAAACATAACAATATTGGGTGATATGAGAACATAGGAGCAGTGGCATGGGTTTCCTGAGGGTGAGGGAGTGCAGGGCAGAGGGAAAGGGGTATCTGGAGTGAGGAGAGGCTAAGAGCCAGAGTTTCGAAAGCCTGTGTATGCTCACGCTGCCTTATGTGCTTTTCTTTGTCCTCAGAATGACACTTGGGTACATAAGGGCATTTAAAAACCATTGGGTTATCGGAAAATTAGGCCTGAGAAGTATATCCAAGAACGGCATGCACAAATTGAAGAGAGGCTGTAGGGAGCAGAGACTGCTTTAATGCCTGTTTGTGTGTATCTCTACTCCCCTTCCTCCGCTTCTGGTCCCGGAAGGGAAGAGAGCAGTCGCGGCATCGCTAGCCTGGTCTTTCTTAGGAATACAAATATTAACTGTCAGACAGTTGGATAAGAAACTAAATCAAAGATAAAATGCTCTACCCAGTTGGCTTCTTCTCCTGCAAAAGAAAAAGGGGAAAGTAGAAAAGGTAAGTTGTAAACTAATAAACTGTTACTGCACATACACTAGTGTGGATTGAAGCTTATATGGTGACTGCTGGAATGGTATCTCCCAGAAGCTGGACTCACTAAGGCAGTGGTTCTCAACCAGGGGCACGCAGAGGTTTTCCAGGGAGTACATCAGCTCATCTAGAGGTTTGCCTAGTTTTACAACAGGCGACATAAAAAGCACTAGTGAAATCAGTACAAACTAGTCTTTCATTCAGACAGCGACTTGTTTATACTGCTCTGTATGCTATACACTGAAATGCAAGTACAATATTTATATTCCAGTCCATTTATTTTATAATTATACGGTTAAAAATGAAAAATAAGCAATTTCAGTAATCGTGCACGGTGTTATTTTTTTGTATTTTTATGTCTGATTTTGTAAACAAGTAATTTTGAAATGAGTGAAACTTGGGGTACGCAAGACAAATCAGATCCCTGAAAGGGGTCAGGGCCGGCTCCAGGCACCAGCCTAGCAAGCAGGTGCCTGGGGTGGCCAATGAAGAGGGGGGCGGCACGTCCGGCCCTTTCGGTGGCAATTCGGCGGCGGGGCCGTCACTCCCTCTGGGAGCAAAGGACCTGCTGCCGAATTGCCGCCGTAGAATGAAGCGGTGGTAGAGCTGCTGCCGCGATCACAGGTATTTTTTTTGCATTGCATGGAGTGGCAAAAATGCTAGAGCCGGCCCTGAAAGGGGTAGAGTCATCTGGAAAGTTTGAGAGCCACTGCACTAAGGAAGTGGGGGAGGGGGCAATATCTAATTGAATTTGTGTTGTCCTGTAAATTTTCTAGTCACTTAGGATATGGTATTATGTGAACAGGCCATTGATATGCTAGGGGCTGCTGTACACCTGCCAATGCCTAGGGCAAAGTGTGGGTGCAGCTGATTCCAGTAGTCACCCCATTGGTATGCTGTCCCTCTCCCATATTCCTTCTGAGAATAAACTTGCCGCTTGTTTCTGCTCTGACTCCATCCACAGCACCCCAGCCATCCTCTTTTGAGCAAAAGTGGCTGAGTCAGCAACCAGTGGAGGGCTGCTTGGTGGCTGCTTCCATCTGTGTCCGCCAGAATCACAACTAGCCCATTGCTACTGTTGACCTTATGCAGCACTAAAGTTGGTTCCTAAGGGGACCCCTGCCCTCTCTATGCGTTATCAGCTGCCCCCTTTGAAAACCCTTTCCCTGATGGACTTGCTCAAGGTCATGCAACAAGTCAGTGACAGCTGAAATTCCTAGCTCTACCTGTTAAATACTGCTGAGGCCTTGTCTGCACATGACAAACTTATCTGGCCATAGTTCTGTCACTTAGTGGTAAAAAAAATTACACCACTGTAGCTATACCAGTCTGAGCCTTAGCGTAGATGCACTTACACCGGGTATGCTGTTGCCAGTATAGCTTCTATCTCTCGGGAAATGTTATAAACTATGCCAGCATAAGCACTTTTACACCAGTATAAACTGTGTCTGCACTCTCAGGGGTTGCGGGTATACCTTTACCACTATATTTATGTCAGCACACTTTTTTGGTGCAGACAAGGCCCGGAAACTGTGAAAGAGGGGAGAACAGGTGGAGTGGTCCCCCACTAGGGCAGGAAGGGAAAAGTTAGGTTTTCTCTGCTTTGAACGTTCTTGTCATCTTGCTGAAAAGACCCTAAGCCAGCTCTTGGTTTTTAGCTGTCCCTAGAAGAGGTCAGGCAAGTTCACTTGCCCACATATCGTATTTACTTGGTTCAGTAAAAAACAAGTCCCTGTAATTTGGAAGGATTATGATGATTTTGCCCAATGCTGAACTCTTGACAAACGTAGAAGAGGAGAGAATCCCTGTCACAAAGACTGCAATCTAAATATACAAGACAGATCGAGTAGGGGAAAGGGCTGCACCGTCCAGGCAAAGTGAAGTGTGCAGATGGCATGTAACCGTGATGTGTGTGTGTGTGTTCTCTCTCATGGGGGATTTGATTGGGAAGGGTTTAGCTAAATAGAAAGAAAAGAAGGTGGGGAGAGGAGGTTGAGCTAACAATCAGCCCCAAAGAGCACGTTCCGAGTAAAAATGCAGCAAGCAGGCTGTCATCAGTGTATCCTGCTTCAAGTGCTTCTGGAGTTGCTGTGCCAGCTGCTGTCTCTGGCTGACTCCTCCCTGCAGTTTGTCCCCTGAGCGGCAGCGGTGGGGGTGGGGCAATCTGCGTGGTCCTAGTGGCCCTATTTTAGCAGGGCTTGAGGCCCGTGGGTGATCGATGCCATTCCAAGCAGCAGGCTGTGCTGTAGTCTGGGCAAAGGACGATCTGTGAGAATGTTTTAAAGCAAAACCAGGCAGGAGGTGAGTTCCCAAGTGTCATGTGGGACACCTGGGGTGAACTGGGAAGTGCCTTGTCAATCAACAGTGGCTCTTGATGAGTATCTCTAAAGAGGCTGGTACTGTTTTGGCAGGCCCAGGGCTACAACCCAAGAGCTCAAGGGCTAGAGGTAGAAAGCAAGGCCAAACGAAGGGGGTTTCGGGGCTCTGACAGAGATGTTACGAGCCCTTCCTAGCAAAAGGAACACCACAAAGTGTTGATCTGCTCAGAGCCTGGCTCCGTCACTCTTCAGAATAAGACTGTTCCTCAGGGCAATGGGGACTCATGCCAGCAAAGTTCCTGTGCAGATCTTCCTTCTCCAGAACATATGAAAAGTGCTCACCTCATGCTGTAAATGCGAACTCTGTGGAACAGAGGGTAACCAGAGATCAAGTACAGACAGGTAAATCACTCTTCTCTGTGCTTGTGAGCATGGTTGGGAGGGTTGTGGGCAGGTGTGTGCCCCTCTCGCCTGCAATCATAGGCTGGTGAAGTTTGTGCTAGTCTTCCCAACCATGGGGGTTGGGGTGCTGGGGGACTGTTGACATGACTGGTGAGGTGCATGCCACACAAGCACAGTGGGTTTTTGATGTGAGTTTAGCATAGGTGATGAGGGTGGCAGGGGGAATCCTTTGATAAGGAGCCATGGCACTTGAAATACACATGCAAGTGCAGTTTCTAAAGGGTCACTTGAGAGCATCCCTCTGTCTGTTCTCAGCTGAGGACTCATATTAAGGTGCCTGTTGAAATGGAGTACTGTAGCGGGGCACAGACTCACCACAGAAGCACCTCCTGCTGGTTGGTTTGAGAATTAGCTCTTCCAGCAGTGCGTCTTTGCTAGTGGTGTCTCGCCCACCATTTACTCCCTCGGTCTCCCCGGTCCTCGCAGTCGGACCCACGTCACTCCTGACCGCGGCATCCGCTTCTGGACACTGCCCTCCAGCTGCGCCCGCTCTGCACCCCCCCCTTCCGGGGGACCGGCAGCTTCTGGTTCGATCACTCGCCTCAGTGGTTCACTGCAGTCCTCCAGTCTAGCCCCTTCCCCCAAGGGCAAATTGCAGCCTGGCTTAGCCACTCACCACTGGCAAGTGGGGGAGGGGGGAGAAGAAGGGGCCCAGGCCCGCTCACTACTCTGGGCCCCGACCCAGGGACCGTCTAGCGGCAGCCACTTACTGCCCTCCTCCAACTCTCCTCTACCGCCTGCTTCCCCTGGGCCCCAGCACCTTCTCTGCCCCTTTGTGTCAGGGCCCCAGTCTGGCAGTCATCAGCCCTGAGCTCCCCCAGCCTCTGCTGACCCTGCCCAGCTCTGCTCTGTCTTAGGTGCTTCTCTAAGAGCCAGTTCTTCTCCCTTTGCCCTCCAGGGAGAGACTCAGCTCCTCTCTGCCCTGCAGCCTTCTTATAGGGCCCAGCCTGACCCTGATAGGTTGCTTTCAAGCCTCCACTTGATTGGCTTCCAATAAGCCCTTCCATGATTGGCTGGGGTTCTGTGCAGCACCTCTGGCTTGCTCCAACTCCTTCCATGTCAGAGTGGGGCAGTTGCCCCACTGCAAGTACAAGTACAGTGTTGCTCCACAGTAGATACCCGGAGGTAACCTCTGCGTACTCCTAGTGTTTGGATGCACTCACGCTTTTAAAAAGCAATGCCTTTGGGAGCCTCATGATGGCACTGAATGTTCAAAGCTGATGACGAGACCACGCCATTCCCAGCTCATTCCTTTCCACAACTACTTGTAGGTGTAAGGACCTTCACCCTGTCTAGAATCTTGGTTTAGTTTTTCACCAGACTTCTAGCTGCTTAATGAATCTGAATTGTGGATTGTGACTGGAGCCTTTATGCAATACGTTTATCAAGCTGGACAAGCTTCAGCTTGGTTCTGGGGCATAGTCAGATTTGGACCTCAAAAAGACTGTTTCATGCTTCTGTCTTCCTGGAATTAGTTCTGTATGTGTGTGCCTTAAGGAATGATGTGCTGTGGACACATGTTCAGTGTGCTTTACCTTTTCAAGCCTCAGGTTTACTGGCACTCTTCGCTCCTGTGAGTGCTGATGGACAGTGTCTGCAATGCTCAACCTCAACAGGTTATGGAGTAAGGCACTCAGAATTTATCTAGACTTTGTGTAGCTTTTAGAGACTAGCTTAAAAGGAATGCTGCTTCCATGTAATTCTATCAAAATAGGTTAGTTTAAACCAGTGGTCTCAAACCTTTTTACACCCAAGATCACTTTTTGAATTGAAGTGCAACAGGATCTACCCTACCCCGAGGCCCCACCCTGCTCACTCCACCTCCCCCCCCCATCGCTTGTTCTCCCCCACTCTCGCTCATTTTCACCAGGCTGGGACAAGGGGTTGGGTTCAGGAAGGGGGTGCAGGCTCTGGTCTGGGGCCAAGCGGTTTGGAGTGTGGGAGGGGGCTCTGGGTTGAGCCTGGGGCAGGGGGTTGGGGTGCACGAGGGGGCAAGGTGTGCAAGCTCTGGAAGGGAGTTTGGGTGCAGGAAGGGGTTTTGGGCTGGGGCAGTGTGTTGGGATGCAGGAGGGGATATGGGTTGCTGGCTCCAGGAGGGGGCTCAGGGCAAGGGGTTGGGGTGTGGGCTCTCGCTGGGCTGCACTTACCTTTGGCGGTTGGTGGTACAGTGGGGCTGCCGCTAAGTCAGATTCCCTGCTTTCCCCAGCCCCATGCGGCTCCCAAAAGGGGCCAACACGCCCCTGCACCCGGTGCACTGCTCCTGCCTGCAAGCACCACCCCCGCAGCTCCCATTGGCCACGGTTCCCCATTCCCCGCCAATGGGAGCTGTGGGGGCGGTGCTTGCAGGCAGGAGCTGCGCATGGAGTCCTTCAGGGGCATGCTGGCTGCTTCCGGGAGTAGCGTGGAAATCGTAATCAACTGGTTGGTGAACACTGGCTTAGACAATGAAATATGTTACTTCCTGAGAGTCTGAGGGCTCATTCTGATGGGCTAACACAGCATTGTTTCTGTCCTAGAAATCTGCAGAGCTGCTATCTGAAGTTAGTCACAAATGTACATGGCGCTGTTATTTTGACTTGGTATCTAGAGCTAGTGTTCACTTTGGGAGGGCAGTTCTGCAATCTTTGTTTAGTTCAAATTGCGTATTTGCTTTTCTTTGTGGAGTTGTACTGCTGACTAGGCTCTGAGCACATGCAGAGGCCACGTCAAAGAAGAGAAGTTACTTTACCAGTACCTGTTTCTTAGTATTGTCTCTGTATACTCTCTCAACCCACTCATTTTTCCCTACACACTCATTTGAAATCCGAAGTGGGCATTCACCCACGAAAGCTTATGCTCCAATACATCTGTTAGTCTTAAAGGTGCCACAGGACACTGATTTTTACAGATCCAGATTAACACGGCTACCCCTCTGATATTTGAAATCCAGATACAGAATGTCTTCTGTGTAGGGCATGGTTAGGCTGTTGGCAAGCTGGGCTAAGTGTTTCTTTTGCCCTGCTAGTGTGATTTCTGGTTCCCTGGGTTGAGCTTCACTTATTTGTTTTTCATCCTGGTTATCTCTGTTATCTGTATGATGATGATCAGCATATTGGTGTTACTGAAACTGTCTCCATATGCGTGTTGACAAAGAGGGAGGGGACAGGATTAATTCTGGTGGGATTCTACAGGAGTACTCCTGGAGCAGTTGCCGATCACCTGCAATCTGTTACAAGGAGTGATTAAAATTCATTTGGTGCTGTACTGTTCGTTCCCATTGTATTTTGAATGTAGGTCACCAGCACATCCTGGTCAAAGGTGTTGAACGTCGCTGACCGGTTGAGCCGTATGATCATTGAGGTCACCAATCCATTTGTACTACTAGAGCGATCTCTGTGCTGTGCCTGGCCTGAGTACTGGTGTACGAATTGTCCAGCATGTTAACAAGCAGAGGTGGGGTTCTGTTGGACCTGGTTGTTAACACATTTGGTGGATTTGCCTGGGAATCGGATCAGAAACTGGTTGGTAGTTGCAAACTCATTAGCATTCACTATGGGTTTTTTTTTTTGTTTTGATCATGTCCCTTCTTTCTTTGCATCCCTCCGCTGGCTCCCTCTTCTCTATCACGTCATACATAAGCTGCTTTTTTTCACTTTCAAGGCCCTTCGTGGCCTATTTACCCTTCCTGGTATCTCTCACTCACTATCCACAGGTTGACCCCCACCTCCAGTCACCCCACGGTGCCCGCCTCCATCACTCACGTTACATTTTCCAACCAGCCCCTTTGTGCTTTGTCCTGTTCTGCCCCTCACACCTGAGAGGAGCATCTGGTAAACACCTGCAAAGCCATTTCATTGTTCTTCTTCAAAGCCCTCCTTTAAAACTCTCATTTGCCAGGATGCTTGCAAAAAAACTCTTGACAATGGCTTGGCTGCTGGTGTGCTGAGACCACAGCCTATCATGCTGACCAGCATTGTTTTGTTTTACTCCTTTGTTGCCTGTATTCAGCTGTTGTGTCTTGTCTGTCTTAGACAGTCCCTGCCCCAAAGAGCTTAGTCTTTTTGTTCTTTGTATCGTGCTTAGCCCAATGGGGTCCAGGACTAGGGCTCTTGAGCACTATGATAATACGAATAATGAATAATAATCTTCAAATCAACTTTGCTAAACTTGTTCAAGGGTTAGGTAGGTTGTTCTCTTTTGAAAGAGATATGAATGGTTTTGCTTAGCTGAGGACCCGTGAACAGCCATGATGGGTCATGGTTTGAGGTGCAGGGACAGGTCCAGATGTCCCTTGGAGCTTTTAGTGCTTTGCTTGTTTGGTCGAACCTCTGATGAAAAGTGGAATGATATTTGATATGTTCTACAACAGTATCTTTCATTCCTGAGAGACTGTCTCTTATTCAGTTGATATTTTTAATAGAGCAGTCAGAGGCTTTGGAGTAGTCAGGGTTTATCATTCAATTGACTACTTGGAAAAAGTCCAGCTGACCGTGATTTGGCAGAGTTAGCTGTGGAGAAGAAAGAGGCTCTTTGTTTTCTTCTTAACTGTGGCATATTCCTGTGAGAAATCCTTGTGATGGTGTTACGGAAGGAAGCTGGAGTGGGGTTTGTGTCACCAACATTTCAGCCTTTGTTTGCTCAGAGGAAGCGAACCGAGTGAACACAAGTTGACTATGTGGATGGTTTGGGAAGGGGTTGTCTTTGGACCAAAGTGTCAATGGTTGTGGCCACTAGATGGCTGAAATGCTCCACCAAATTACACCATTTAACTCCTTTTTATCTTTCCTTAGAATTCAGGCTCATCATCTGTTGTTGTTTTTTAAAATGTCTCTTTTGGCATTCCAGCACCTAGAACTGTGTGTAGTATTCCAGGAGTGGCCACCAGCACTGTACCAAAGGAGATATTACCTGCCTGCTCTGTGACGTGCCACAAAATTTCACTGGCCTTTTTTCTGACTTCTGCATTATGAATGTGTCCAAATTGCGGTCTTCCATCACCCCTCATCTCACTCACATCTCACTTTTCTAGATGAGTATTAGCTTTACCTACCCCACATTCACCTGTAAAAGTGAATGTGCTGTTTAGAGCAAAGTCTTAGGGCTTGTCTTTACTACCCGCCCGGATCAGCAGGTAGAAATCGATCTCTTGGGGATCGATTTATTGTGTCTCGTCGGGACGCGATAATCGATCCCCGAATTGACGTGCGTACTCCACCAGGCCAGGTAGGAGTAACGCCGTCGATGGGGGAGCCGCGGTGGTCGATTTGCCATCGTCCTCACCGCGGAGTATGTCTGATCAGATACGTCAAATTCAGCTACTCTATTCCCGTAGCTGAATTTGTGTATCTGAAATCGATCCCCCTCCCCGTAGTGTAGACGTAGCCTCTGCACTCTAAGCCAGTGGATTTGTAGACCTCATTCGGAGGACCAGGGCTCTAATTCTGCTAGATCAAGAGTTCTCTCCTGCTTGGGTTGTGTTCAGCACCCAGATCACAGGTAGGTTAAGTAGCCTGAGGTCGAGACTTTCAAGCTGCTTTTCATATGCAGATCTGAGGTGTGATTGGCAGTTGCTGCAAAAGTGTTCTAGCCTAATAGGCCTTTTCTGCTACAGTAGTTTCATTAAAATCTCATTCAGCTTCACAGGCGGCAGTGCTGGCTAGCGTAGACTGGGGATATTATAACCACCATGTCATTTAGACCTGCTTGGAGTAGGTCAGGCAACATAGTTGTAAAAGAGTGTAGAGCAGGGGTAGGCAACCTATGGCACGGGCGCCGAAGGCGGCACACGAGCTGTTTTCAGTGGCACTCACGCTGCTCGGGTCCTGGCCACTGGATGGGGAGCTCTGCATTTTAATTTAATTTGAAATGAAGTTTTCTAAACATTTTAAAAAAACTTATTTACTTTACATACAACAATAGTTTAGTTATATATTATAGACTTATAGAAAGAGATCTTCTAAAAACGTTAACATGTATTATTGGCGTGCGAAACATTAAATTACAGTGAATAAATGAAGACTTGGCACACCACCTCTGAAAGGTTGCCGACCCCTAGTGTAGAGAAAGCACAGGTATCACTTACACCATTGGTAGCATGGGCAGAGCAACGGTGGTACAGAAAAAGTTTACAGATTTTCCCAGTGTAGATTCAACCCTAAAGCATATCTTTTACCAAGTGCCAAAGCGCTGGCAAGGGAGTAGAAATTAGCTCCTTTCAGTGGAACTGTGGGGACTTACTGGCAGGTTTCTGGAGCAGTGTTAGTACAGTATTTCCCTGGCATTACAAAGGGATCAATGCTTAATGCCGGAATCTAAACATGATACCCCAGTGTAATTGGTAACAAATACAAACCTTATTGCAACTGTTCATAAGATATCCTAAAGGTAACACTAATATCATAATAGAACTGGAACAAAACTGAGGTCACCACTCCGCACACTGGAAAATGCGCTAGGAGTAGCCATGGTGTGACGACAGCGGGATGCTGGTATCATTGACTGGCACTTCATCGGGGCAATTTAATCTGTCTTCTCCACTGACCACATCTTCAGTAAACAGTTGTGGTCGGTCTTTTCCTGTGTGTGTGGCTGCATGGGTGCCAGAGCCCTGGAAGGAGCCACACAACAGGCATCTGACTGGGCAAGCCCCTCTTCTTGGTGCCATAGTGACCTGTATTGACACAGATAATGTTAGTCTGACCGTTCTTTTTCTATTAGTTATGATGTCTCTAGAATTCACACGGGTTCGAGAGATTCAGTCCTGGAAAGCTGAGACGGCAGATATTTTGAGAAATTTGAGCAGGCGGACAGCCAGCTCCTAATGTAGTTGGCAACCCAGATTACACGTACTCAGGTGCTGCAAAGATTGGAAGAGAGCTGATGGCCTGAGGCTACCACAGGAGTGGGCAGGGTGCCACTGCCTTTAAGTACTTTCCTGTTCTTGTCTGTCTGAGCACAACAGCTCAGGCTTTCCAGTTCCACAGGCTGCCAGCTCTGCACCAGAGCATCTCCATAGGCAGGTTGCGTGGGAGCCGCCTCCTCAAACTGCAGGCTGTTTCCATTCTGCTAGTGGCAAGAATGCAGGTGCATTAAACCTGAAACTGCAACCGCCAGGGCAGGTGGTGATCAGGATTGTTGGTAAAGCAAAGCAACTTTTTGCCCCTTTTCCTATCGCTGTTGCTTTTCAGGTTTGTCTTTATCTGCCAATTTCTGAGGAGTGCAATTACAACTGATCCATTGAGTTTGGAAAAGGAAGTGGAGCTTAATGATCAGAGGCTGAAATGTTCAGAGCTTCTGCTCTCTCTGGGTAGGTCTAACAAAAGAAACTCGACCAGTCCTCTGCTCGTCTTAGGCTTCGTCTACACTATGAACCTGAGGGAGTGATTTCCCCTGCTTAAGTATGCATACTCGTGGTAGCATAAGAAGCAGTGTAGCTGTGGGAGCATGGGTAGTGGCAGCAAAGGCAAGGCTGATATGCTGAGTACAAACCTGATCTGCAGGCTTGCAACTCTTCCCGTGCTCCCCAGGCTGAGGCTGTGGGATAGGAACTGGAGGGATTCACGGTCTGAAAGGAGTATTAGCTGGAACTGTAAAGATTAGTTACTCTATGTACAGAATATTTCTTACAAACAGTATCCTAAAATGCTTTCATTAAAGAGATTTTAGAGAAGACGACAATTTTTTCAGTTTTTTTAAAATTATTATTCTTATTAAGGGGCTAGACAGACTAGCAGGTAATTTAGCACCCAGGTTTTGTGCACTGGTCGGGGTTTTTTTCAGATTCCTAAATTAATTAATACTCTGTCACAGCTGTCTTTAAGTTCTAACAGAGAGCAGTTGAATTGTGACTATTCCCTGCAGCGTCTGCAGCTCAGACATTCAGCATTGTGCTAGAATGAGACCTAAAAGTGAAACTGGCAATCTGTTTTCAATGTCTCTTTTCATTGCTGAATGAAATGCAAAAGTAAACAAACAAAAATCAAGACAAGTAAAATGAGTTGAGATTTTTAAATTTTCCAGTTGTGATTACCTAAGGCAGAAGTTCTGTGGAGAGCCGGCTGGTCATATGGTACTGGCTTTCATCTTCCTCTTCGTTCCACCTACCATATTTCATTAAAATACAGCTAAAAATGCACTATACTTTTTCATGCCCACAATTGCTATCATTGCTGCAGGGGTATTTTCAGGATTACAAATGGAAAGGAAGGTGAGAACTGGAATCATAACTGGGGGGGCAGTCATTCATGGGACAATCTGTATTAAAATATGGGCCACATTATGAAATTCCTTCGATCCCCTGCTCTAAGGTGGTAAAAGTGAGGAAAGGCAGTAGTTGTCTTTTACCTGACAGTGTTCCTTTTAAGAGCTAGAGGCGTGAGATTGAATTGAGATCTGAAGAGAGAAAATATTGATACTTGGCAAGATCCAGGATGGCTGGTCCAGGTGACCGGAGTTTCAGAGAAAGCTCTTGCGTCATCAGGGGGTAAGAAACAAATCCCCTGTTTTACTGAACCTGCTGTCTCTGGTTGGACTGATTCAGAGATCTGAATGCTGGTTTTATGTCTCCCTAGGAGCTGAGAGGTCAAATATAGGCTAACTGGGATCCAGTTGACTCTTTCTGTAGTTTGGCTGGTGGTTTCATGGAAAAGGAAGGACCTGAAGGAAGATAGAGATTAAGGGAAAGGAAATTCCCTCTCTAAGGATGATCAGAATGGTCTGAAAAGGCCCCAGGTTCATATTTCGAGAGAAAACCCTACAAGTGTAAAAGTGCTGTCCTGACCTGAGAACAGAACACAGATGCAGTCAGCATTGGCTTTCTTCCGGGGTAGTGCTTCTAACTAGAAATCAAAGAAAGTTAACTGGAGGTCATGGAGCCTGAGCTTCCCACAGGCATTGTCCCAAGCAGCCACTTCATTAGTTTCCCCAGAGCATATGAGCAGGGGATGAAGGAGGCTTAGCGCTGAGAGAGGGAATTACGATTTTGTTAAGTCACTGAACTGGTACGTGGAAGACTTGGTTTAATTCCCAGCCCTCCCATAGGCTTCCTATGTGAGCTTGGGCAAGTCACTTAATCTCTCTCTGCCTCAGTCCCCTGTTTGTACAATGAATAGAAAACTTCCCTACTTCATGAGGCTGGTGCTGATGTAAGTACCTAAGTAACTAGGCTAACCCAGTGAGTCACTCTTCATCTCAGACCCACTTTGTTGGGTGGTGAGAGACCCCACAGTCCTGTGCCACTTACTCAATATATGAGGCAGAATAGGAAAAGCCTGCAGAAGGGATTTCTAGTGTGACTGAATAGGAGAATACAGGTTTCCCCTATCGGAAGAGTTCACATATTTTGGGAATGGATTCCTAGCAATGAGATGTTCTTTTACAGTCTTTTTTACAAATTACAGTCCAAAAGGCTACCAAGCCCTAGACGCAGCAGTTCCTACCAGTGATCCACAGAGCAGTTAGTGGTAGTTCAAGATAGCTGACCACATGGTGGTGGCTTTCCTCCTCGTTTCTGATTCGCTGTGTTGAGGACAACTACATACATAACCTTACTGATGTTACTTTCCACATAAGCAATTGCTGTATTTTTTACAGCAGGAGGTGGCCCATGTGACATCTCTTTAAAATATGTTCCACATTTTGAAAGTTTGACACACACACACTCACTCTCTCTCTCTCTCTCTCTCTGTTTTGGCAAGGAGCCAGGATTCTAGTTTAATTTCAAACTCTGCCACTTACCATGTGGCCTTCCACAAAATGGGAGGCGTACTTCCAAGAGTCTGATGAGGTTTTTTTCTTAACATGAGAGCACTGTTCAGTATTTGAAGAAAAGGTTGTATTAGTTTCAGTTTTGTGGTAGCTTCTTTCAGGGAACATTTGTAAACACAAAAAGTTAACTCTCTCCCTTAATTGAGAACTAGAAATCAGTCCTTGGGGCAGAGTTGCTTTTTGGGCATGAGGAATTTGGTGTTTGGATTGAGGCTCCTGAAAGAGGATTTCCTGCATGCTGTTTGGCCCTCTTTGTTCAAGGATCGGTGTACGTATTGTAAATAAAAAAAGTTACACAAATTAAATATCCATTCTCCATATCACTGACTTCTGTTCCAGCGGCAACTGGCTTGCAAGCTCTGCCATTTGCTGCTATTCATCAGAGGGGAACAATCTTAACCCAGGGTTTTAAAAAGATAACCCTCCCATTTGCCAGTGACAAGTGGAAACTTCCAGCTGTCTAATGAGCGAACACAGACCGCTTCCCACCTTCTCTTCAGAGCTACTGATCCCAGTGGGTCTTGCTGAAGCAGAGCAGTGCTTTTCTGGCTTGTGGTACACAGGAGATCAGGCTAGAAGATTTAATGGTCCCTTCTGGCCTGAGACTCTATGAATCTATGTGGCCATTTCTGCGGTCTGTTCTTTTTTCTGTGCTACTTTACCCAGATAGCTTAACAACTTGCCTAAAAGAGAGTAAGGAAGATGTGGGGGAGGAAGAAGACTTTTACTGACACATGAAGCTTCCTAGCACCGCCTCTGATTGAAAGAGGAAAGAGAATGTGAAAGAGAACAGGAGAGAAATTGACTGTTGCCAACATTCTAAATGGTCGGACATCTTCTAGACAGAGTGGTTAACAACCTCTCCTTGAACCAGGATTAGGGACTGCACTCTGCTCAGAAGCCCAACAAGCAGTCTGCTGGAGGTTGGGAGGACGAGAGACTTAACAAATATTTACTTTGGGATCTTCAGTTGGAGGTCTCTGTAGATATGTTCTCCTTATGGTCTGTCCATAATGAAGAGTCAGAAGGGGATCTTGACTTCTGGATACAACGAAAATGGCCTTTCCCACTGTATTTAGTGGAAGGAAAAGGAACCTAGAAATTAGAGGGACAAGATCACATTTCTCCTATTGAGTGCCCACTACTAGAGGCAGAGTTTGTAATTCTGGACCAGAGTAGAGCTCCTACTATGTGCAAGGCTGGCTATAACTGGCTAGACCGTAATACTGCTGAAGAGGATCTGGGGGTGATAGCAGATTACAAATTGACTATGAATCAACAATGTGATGCATTTGTGAAAAAGGCCGCTGTCATTCTGAGGTATTAACAGGAGAATGGTATGTATGACATTAGAGGTAACTATCCTGCTGCACTTGGTACTGGTGAAGCTGAAGTACTGTATTCAGTCCTGGACACGTCATTTTTGGAAAGATGTGGATGAACTGGAGAGAGAGAGTCCAGAGGAGAGCATCAGAAATGATAAACAGTTTAGAAAACCTGAACTAGGAGGAAAGGTTAAAAAACAAAACTAGGCATGTTTAGTCTTGAGAAAAGACGGGTTGGGGGGAACATAAGTCTTCAAATATGTTAAGGTGTGTCACAAACAGGATGGTGATAAATTCTCCATGTCCACAGAAGGTAGGACAAGAATTAAGTGTCTTAATTTGCAGTAAGGGAATTTGAGGTTAGATATTAGGAAAATCCTTATAGTAAGAAAGTTAGGCTCTGAAACAGGCTTCCAAGGGAGGGTGTAGAATCCCCATCACTGGAGGCTTTAAAGAACAGGCTGACCAAACATCCATCAAGGGATGGGTTTATTTGGTCCTGCCTCGGTGCAGAGGGCTGGATTTAATGCCCTCTTGAGGTCCGTTCCACCCCTGCATTTCTGTGATTTTTTTTTTTTTTTTTAATGTGGCATATGAAACCTGAGCCTAACTGCAGGGCAGCTTTCTCAAAGAGGTGAGGCATGGGGCTTCCAAGAGAGAAAAGCCATCTAGGATGAGATTCCTGGACAGCAAGGCAGCTGGAAAGAAGTGTTGTGGTTCGGAGGGTTAGTGGAGAGACCCTGCCCAGTCATTGTGTGCAAAACTCTGATCGTGCTGCTGTTTGAATTGAGTGCATTGTAAATACAAGTTATACTACTAACGTCCAGACAGAGGGATTACTGTAGCTGTCATGCTGTCTCCCTAATGCAGTTTCTCAGCCTGAGGGTCGTGTCCCAAAATTGGTTCACCGGAATGCACCAAAGGGTCACAGGCTGGCTGGGCTCAGCTTTCCACTCTAGGTGTTGTGACCTGTGCGTAGGGTCCCAGCACTGCTCAAATTTGGCCCAGCCACCCCTCTGTCACGATGACCAGGGCTAAATTTGAGTGAGTGGCTCCCTGCCTCCATGTTGTTGGCAAAATATTTCCACCCGCAACCTCTCCTCCTTACAGTCTCGCTGAAAGCTGCCCAAACAGTCTGTTCTAGAGAAGGGAATGGCCTTCTTCTGAAGAAGTGAGGTTCTTACCCACGAAAGCTTATGCTCCCAATACTTCTGTTAGTCTTAAAGGTGCCACAGGACCCTCTGTTGCTTTTTACAGATTCAGACTAACACGGCTACCCCTCTGATACTTGTCATTCCATAGTCTCCCAGGGCCCTTCCATAAGATGCTCATATGCTTGGCAATTGGGAGTGAAGATCTGCTGGGTCGTCACTTGGGAAAGAGCTCAGAATTTCTATAGAGAACAGCAGAGCTCTCTGACTAAAGAGTTAGACGGCTTGTCCTTGCTCATACTCTGAAAGGCCTCTCTCACCGCAGGACATCTCTGGACAATGGCCGCTTCACTTGTGTACCAACCAAATAAGTGACCCTTAGTGGCTCAAAGTTCTTGAACTCAGGTCTTCTTTCAGAACTAATTTTATTTTTAATAGAGTTGCTTAGAGAGAGCTTTTTGTGGTAGTAAAATCTCAATAGCCGCTATTAACCACTTTATGAGAACTAAACTGACTTTGTCCCTGGAAGGTGTTGGTCTCTAGTTTTCTCTGGTAACATTGGAAGGCTTCATCTAGTGGGGTGTGGCACACTTGCCACTGAGGAAGATAAAGACTAGTTTCAGTTGATCACTCTTGAAGAGGCTTTGATAGATGAGATTGTATATCGCTCTTTGCTGCTCTCCTTTTCATCTAGCATTTTGTGTCTCTGCGTTTGGGATGATCATTGCCCTTGTTCAATCTCTCTTGGCATTTTGGACCTCCAGAGGGCAAGGAAGAGACAATCTATGGAAGTGGATTTGACTTAGGTCTCTGATGTTTTGGTTCATCTTCAGCCGATGGATTGAGGATTTTTTGTCTCACAATTCTGCAGGCCTTTATCTTTGTTCGTGTGTATCCATCAGACTTGACAAAGCCCTGGCTGGGATGATTTAGTTAGGGATTGGTCCTGCTTTGGGTAGGGGTTAGACTAGATGGCCTCCTGAGTCCCTTCCAACCCTGATATTCTATTCTATGATTCATCTCTCTTACATGAATGTGCATTTTAGTTCAGTTGTTGACCAGGGTTCATAAGACCTTGCTTCCAGACTGTGAATAGTTGCTCCCAGTCAGCAATTGCTGTTTCTAATAACAAGGTGGAACAATCTCTTTTTATCTGAGATCTTGCTTATTTGTCTTCCCTGGGAACTCTTTCAAGATAAAGGACTTCATATTTCTTCTACATGGTATTTTGTGTTTAATTCAATTAGTCAAATGACTTTCTCTGCCAGCAAGTTTTATGCATACTGTGTTACAAAAGTTTGTTCAGCTGGCTGTCCTGAATTTGGTCTACATATTAGTAGAGTCCAGGCTTGGTACCAAACTGCATAGTACAGAATTCATAGGCCCATGCTCCTTCTGGAACCTGGAGTATCAACTTACTTCATTTAAGGATGTGACTTTGGATGCAGTGAGTTATGTATTTCAACAGGGAACACTTGTATTCCACATCCCTTCCATCATATATATGTTTGACATATACAATGAGGGCTGATAGTGTCTCCCCTTCCCCCCCAAACACACTGGGCACACTTGGTTTGAATCTCCAGCTGCACAGTCTGTTTTCCTTCTGGGCTTTCTCCTGACCTTCCACAGCTATCACTGCCCCTGGGCTGGGGTTGGTTATTAAAGTTGGTGTCTGCTACAGACCACAAAATCACACTAGAGAGCAGGATGACCAACTCCTTACGAATCACTCTGCAATGTGTAGGAAAAATTGCGGCATGATTATGTGGGAATTCAATTTGAGTGACACGTACTGGAGGTATCGTGCTGCCGTTGCTAAAACATCCTTGGTATGTCTAAATATTATAGATGACCGTTTCCCAACTCAGAGTGTTGCAGTCATCATGAGGGAAGTCTTTATTACACCTTGTCCTAACAGATAAGGAGGAACTGATCACAGAACTAATAATTAATGGTAGCTTAGGCACAAATGATCATGTGTAAAAGTATAAGTATCAGTATAATAAGCAGACAAAGAATTTGAAGAACAACTATCTAAGGGGACACAAACTGCCAACATTTTTAAAGTACATTAGAAACAGGAAGCTTGCCAAACAATCAGTGGGGGCCATTGGCCATTCGAGGTGCTAAAGGAGCACTCAAGGAAGACAAGGCCATTGCAGAAAAGCTAAATGAATTCTTTGCATCAGTCTTCACTGCAGAAGCTAGGGGGAGATCCCAAACCTAAGCCATTCTTTTTAGGTGATGGATCTGAGGAACTGTCCCAGATTGAAGTGTTAGTAGAGGAGCTTTTGGAACAAATTAATAAATTAAACAGTAATAAGTCACCAGGACCAGGTGGTATTCATCCAAGAGTTCTGAAGAAACTCAAATATGAAATTACAGAGGTGCTAACTGTGGTATGTAACCTATCACTTAAATCAACATCTATACAAGATACCTGGCGGATAGCTAATATGGTGTTGTTTTTATTTTTTTAATAAAAAGGCTCCAGAGGCGATCCTGGCAATTACAGGCTGCTAAGCCTAACTTCAGTACAGGCAAATTGGTTGAAACTATGGTAGAAAATAGAATGATCAGACACCTAGATGAACACCATGTGCTGGGGAAGAGTCAGAATGGCTTTTGTAAAGGGATATCATGACTCATCAATCTATTAGAAATCTTTTGAGGCATCAACATGTGGACAAGAGTGATCCAGTGGATATAGTGTACTTGGACTTTCAGAAAGCCTATGACAAGGTCTTTCACCAAAGGCTCTTAAGCAAAGTAGACAGTCATGAGATAAGAGAGCAGGTCCTCTCATGGATTAGTAACTGGTTAAAAGATAGGAGGCAAAGGGTAGGGATAAATGGTAAATATTCATGGTGGAGAGAGGTAAATAGCAGGGTCCCCTAAGGGGGGCTGTATGGGGCTGTCAGGGAGGGGTAGTACTTCTAATGGGGGAGTAGTCATACTCTTTGGAGTAGCTCATCCACTTTGGTCCCCACTTGACACCCAGCTCTCACCTGTGGCTCCAAGTAGCTGTCAGCATGCGATAGCGGCCACACCCCGGAGACGGTCTCGACTGGTGGGCTAAACCAGGTGAGGGTAGCCGATGAGTATGAGACTCTCGGTGAGTTAGGGCCTGTCTACCCATTGTATGCGAAGGCTGGATCCGGCTGACTGAGGTAACCTGGTTCAATGGTCAGGAAGGCGGTGACAGCAAGCGTTGTGGAATGCTTAAGAGCACGACAAGACACGTAGGCGTCCTGGTCATCCACTGCGCCCTGCCCTATCTCCAGCCGTCTCGACTTCTGTCCTGCCACTGGATACAGATAGGAACTGGGAAGAGAGAGTGAGGCTGACGTTGCGCAACTCTCCGTCACTTTAATCCAATTCACACGCAAGTCTCGACATCATATCATATCCTATTACATCATATCAAGTCCTATGGCGATGGGTGAGCAACAAAGCAGCAGGTGTGGATACACTGGGAGCTGTAGCCGAGGACTTGCACATAGGCGGCTCAGGCATAATGGTCGTTCCTCACTGACCGAAGCAGCAGTGGAGCTCGGCATCTTCTTGAGCGACTGAGCAGCCCTATTCAGGATTGCACTGCTCACCTCCGTAGAATGAGGAGGGGGCTAGAAAAGAGGCCCTAAACATTGCCTGCTTTCCCTTATCCTGGCCAGCATACCGCGGCTGGCAGGGATCCCACAAAAGCGGTCAAACAAAAACACAATTTAGAGTGACACCGATCACTATTGGCACATGGAATGTGCACACGTTACTGGACAACATCATGGCAGACAGACCAGAGAGAAGAACACCACTTGTTGCTAGAGAGCTCGCACGCTACAACATTGACGTTGCAGCCCTTAGCGAAACTCGCCTTGCTAATGAAGGACAGCTGTCCGAGTCAGGCGGTGGCTATACATTCTTCTGGAGTAGCCGCAGCAGTGATGAGCGTGACGAATCTGGAGTTGGCTTCGCCATCAAGAATCATCTTGTACGGAAACTTGACAGTTCCCCCAAGGTTATGAATGACCGGCTTATGACAATGCAGCTTCTGCTTCAAAAAGGAAAACAAGCTACTTTGATCAGCGCATATGCTCCTACAATGACCAACCCAGAGGATGTGAAGGATAAATTCTATGAAGAACTAGATACCCTGCTATCGTCAGTGCACCGCACAAAATCACCAAGCAGAATCAGCTTGTCTAACGCAAGAGTCGGATGCGATGCCGCAGCCTGGGAAGGAGTTATTGGGAAAAATGGAGTGTGAAAGTGTAACAGCAATGGCCTGTTACTGCTGAAAACTTGTGCAGCACATGACCGTCTGATCAGCAATACGGTCTTCCGCCTTCCTACCCGTAAGAGGACTTCGTGGATGCATCCCCGTTCCAAGCACTGGCATTTGATCGATTATGTCATCATCAGGAGAAGGGATAGACAAGATGCCAGGGTTACAAAAGCTGTGTGGCACTGACTGTTGGACGGATCATAGGCTCATACTATCCAAAATGAAGCTCTGTATCATGCTGAAGAGACACCACAAGGCTGTAAGGCTCTCAAAAGGATCAGCGTGTCGAAGCTGAAGAACACCCGCATCACTGAAAATCTAGCGGAAGACCTAGAGAATGAGCTTGCTGATCTTCGTATTGAGGATGACGCTGAGAAAGACTGGGAGTGATTCCACAACACTGTCCATACAGCTGCATTGAAGGTATTGGGGCCCTCCACATGCAGGCGGCAAGACTGGTTTGACGAAAATGATGCAGAAATCCAGGTCTTACTTGCTGAGAAGCACCGCCTGCATCGTGCATATCAAAACGATCCATCCTCAGCGGCAAAGAAGACCACCTTTATCAACGCTCGCAGAACAGTACAGAACCGACTGTGCAAAATGCGGGACCTGTGGCTGAGCGCCAAAGCAGATGAAATACAGGCATATGCGGACAGGAACGACTATAAGCAGTTTTATGAAGCCCTCAACACACTCTGTGGTCCACAGTCTTCTGGGAGCTTTCCCCTCCTGAACTCTGATGGTACTGTGCTCCTTACAGAGAAGACGCAGATTCTCCAGAGATGGGCTGAACACTTTGAAGCAATTCTCAATCGCCCCTCAGTCATCAATGATGAGGCCATTGACAAGATGCCCCAGGTTGCAGTCAATGATTCCATGGACGCTTCACCAGAAGAGGACGAAGTGAAGAAAGCTATCAATCAGCTGTCAAGTGGCAAAGCCCCAGGGTCAGATGCCATACCAGCAGAGGTGTACAAAGTCGGTGGACACGTGCTGCTACGGAAACTCACTGAGCTGTTTCAGTCCTTCTGGAAGCAGGGAACCATTCCACGAGAATATAGACGCGTCCATCTTGCACCTCTATAAGAGGAAGGGCAATCGCCAGGTATGCGACAATCACCGTAGAATCTTGCCGCTTTCTACAGCGGGGAAAGTTCTTGCACGGGTTCTGTTGAACCGATTGATCACTCACCTGGAGAAGGGCTTACTGCCAGAATCGCAGTGTGGCTTCCGCAAGGGACATGGGACTATTGACATTATCTTCACTGTGCGTCAGCTACATGAGAAATGTCAAGAGCAGAATCGTGAACTCTCTACACAACTTTTGTGGACCTCATGAAAACATTTGACTCTGTCAGTTGTCAGGGCCTATGGAGGATCATGTCGAAATTTGGCTGTCCAGACAGATTTTATATGAATGGTACGTCAATTTCATTACGGTATGATGGCTCGTGTCCTGGATGACGGTGAAACATCTGAGGCCTTCCCAGTCACCAACGGCGTCAAGCAAAGGTGTGTTATAGTACCCACTTCATTCAGCATGATATTCTCTGCCACTTTGATGCCTTTCAACACTGCACTGAAGGAGTAGGCCTGAAGTATAGAACTGACGGGAAACTATTCAATCTGAGGCGACTGCGTGCCATCACCAAGGTGAAGGAAACTGTACTTGGAGACTTTCTCTTTGCCGATGATTGTGCTCTGAATGCTAGTACAGAGCCAGAAATGCAAGCCAGTATGGACAAGTTTTCAGCTGTATGCAACAACTTCAGTCTCACTATTAACATCAAGAAGACTGAGGTCATGCAGTAGCCAGCTCCTCACACTCCATACTCAGAACCGTCCATCACTGTAAATGGACAGAGACTTCAGACAGTGGACCACTTCACGTACCTGGGCAGTACCCTTTCCTGAGCAGTGTTGAAGTAAACTGCAGAATTGCTAAAGCCAGCTTTGCATTTGGCCGATTGCGCTCCAGCATTTGGGAATGTCGAGGGATCAGCCTACCAACGAACCTGAAGGTCTACCGAGCAGTGGTACTTCCAACTCTGCTGTACGCCTGCGAGACGTGGACTGTCTATCAGAGTCATGCACGAAGGCTCAATCACTTCCACATTTCCTGTCTGCGAAAGCTTCTAAAAATAAGATGGCAGGACAAAGTGCCCAATACTGATGTCCTTACTAGAGCCAGTCTGCCATCATCAGTTCACACATTGCTGATGAGAGCCCAGACCAGGTGGGCCGGACATGTCGTGAGAATGTCAGACGAACGCATTCCTAAACAGCTCTTCTACAGAGAACTCACTCAGGGAAAGCGCTCCCATGGAGGACAAAAGAAGCGGTTCAAGGACACACTGAAGACCTCTTTGAAGTCCTTAGAGATCAACACCACCACATGGGAAATCTTCGCACTGAACCATCCAACATGGCACTAGGATGACCCCTAGTTCTTGTATTATGGGAATAAGTAAATAACTTTTCCTTATCCACTTTCTCCATATCACTCATGATTTTATATCCCTAAACCTCCAACTGCCAGAAACATCTGGCACTGGCCACTTGGCAGAGAGAGGATACTGGACTAGCTGGATCATTGGTTTGACCCATTATGGACATTCTTTTGTTCTTCCAGTCACATTTATAATGTGTAAACAAAATAAAGTCCAGACCAATAATATAGATATACTTGGTGCTTTAATAGGGCCAGTTTCTCAAAGCTGAAAACAATTCTGCCAGATTACCTGGGGTGAAGAATTTAATCAGAAATATGTAAATGGTAATTGGATCATATAAGAACACCTACTTAGATGTCCCCAAAGCCATAATTGAGGAAGAAGGCCATATTGGTTAGAGGGGAAGTGAAGGCAGCTATAAAAGAATAGAAGAAAAATAATATATAACAAGTGGAAGAAAGTGGAAGTTGATAGTAATGAATATAAATCAGAAGTTAGCTGTGGAAAACTGATATGAGAAATCTATGACCAACAAATTTAAAGACAATATTAGGAACAAAGAATTTTGACCATGATATTGGTTCGTTACTAGATAGAAATGATAGAATTATCAATAATACTACAGAAAAGGCAGAAGTAGTCAATACATCTCTGCTCTGTACTTGGGGCAGGAGGAACAGATTGTGTAGTCTTATCATGTCGTAATAGCACTCTTGCCATTCCACTAATATCTCTGGCTGATGTTAAACAGAAGTTACTAAAGTCAGACAGTTTTAATCAGCAGGTCCGGATAACTTGCATCCAAGAGTTTTCAAAGAGCTGGATGAAGAGTTCGGTAGACCATCAGTGTTGTTTTTCAATAAGTCTTGAAGCACTTGGGCAGCTCCAGAAGAGTGGAAGAAAGTTAATGCTGTGCGAATTTTTAAAAAGGATAAATAGGATGACCCACGTAATTATAGGCCTGACAACTATACCTGGCAAGATAATGGAACATCTGATACAGAATTGGTTAATAAAGAATTAAAGAAGCATAATGTAATTAATGCTAATCAACATAGGATCTATTTTCCATAAACCTATCAAACCAATTTGAGATCTTTTTGATGAGGTTACAAGTTTGGTAGATAAAGGTAATAGTGTTGATGAGGTATATGTAGACTCCTGTAAGACATTGACTTGGTACCACACAATATTTTGATTAGTCAAGTAGAGCAGTAAAAAATGAACATGGTATACATTAAATGGATTAAAAACTCGCTAACAGGTAGGTCCAACATAACTGTAAATGGGGAATCATCGAGTGGGTCCGTTTTCAGCGGGATCCCTTGGAGATCCGTTCTCAACCCTATGCTATTTAACATTTTTATCCATGATCTGGAAGAAAACATACAGTCATCACTGATGAAGTTTGCAGATGACAGAAAATTTGGAAGAGGGATAAATAATGAACAGGACAGATTGCTGATTCTGAACTGTCTGGATCTCTTGGTAAACTAGATGCAACCAAACAATGTGTTTTAATATGGCTAAATGTATACATCCAAGAATAAAGAATGTTGGCCATACTTACAGGATGGGGAATGCTATCCTGGGAAGCAGTGACTTTGAAAAAGATTTGAGTCCTGGTGAATAAACAGCTGAACATGAGCTCCTAGTGGTACACTGTGGCCAAAAGAGCTAATATGATCCTGGGATGCATAAACATGGGAGTCTTGAGTAGAGAGGTTGTTTTACCTCTGTATTTGGCACTGGCGTGACTGTTGCTGGAACACTGTTTCCAGTTCTGATGCCCATAACTCGAGAGATGTTGATGATGAATTGGAGAGGGTTCAGAGGAGAGCCACCAGAATGATTAAAGGATCAGAAAACCTGCCTTATAGTGATAAACCTAATAGATTGAGCTCTTTGAGTCTAACAAAGACAACTGACAAAGTGGTGACTTGACTGTAAATATCTAAATGGGGAACAAATATTTAATAACGGACTTTTCAGCCTATCAGAGAAGGTATAATACGATCCAGTGCCTGGAAGCTAGAAAACATCAGACTGGAAAGAAGGCGTAAATATGTGACAGTGAAGGTAATTAACCACTGGAGCAATTTACCAAGGGTTGCGGTCGATTCTCCATCACTGACAATTTTTAAATCAAGATTGGATGCTTCCTCTATAAGATCTGCTGTAGGGATTACTTGGAGGAAGTTCTGTGGCCTGTGTTGTATAGGAGGTCAGACTGGATGATTGGAGTGGTCATTTATGGCCATGCAATCTACCTGATGAACGGTAAGCGCTCTAGAGCTGGTAAAGATTCCATCTGTGTCATGGGCAGGCGGTTTGGAGTTTGTGTTTGTGAAGTAACCCCATTTTCTCGAAATGGAGTTGTAAAATAAAGTTTAACTAATGATCATTAATTTAAAAAGAGAACAAGGAGGTCAGTATTGTCATGGTCGAGGACCTCACATACCCCCAAGGTCGTGCCATCACAAAGGGTAGTTCTGTCGTGGTAGTTTGCCTGGACAGCTTTTGGCCCATATAGCCCCATGTTTGTTTTTCCACCTTGTGGTGCTAATGGGCATCTGACAAAACACCACAAAAGGGGGATTAGACTGCAGTTGAGCCCCTGTTAGCTGTCACATAAAGGAGACATTTGCCTTGGGAACCACAGGGGAGTGGAGGGGCACGGGGTAAGCAGTTTCTGAACTGTAGTGCTCTAATCATACACAAGAGCTGTAGTTAAACTTGCTTTCTTGCTTAGCTCACTCATTTCTCTTCCCTGGCTGGCTTATCTGGGCATGGGTGCACAGGCATCAAGAAATAGGTTGGCTGTCTTTTCCTTCTGCTCAAAAGAGTTGTCTGTGTAAACCTTCTACCTGCTGGAGAGGAGTCCTGTGTGTTTCCAGATTTGGGAGCCAGCACTGTACCCCTTGGGGCTTTAGGAGCAAGTCCCAGCTTCAGCTTGTTCCAATCTCTTTCTCTCTCTCTCTCCCCCTCTCCCATGCGCTTTCCTTGCCTGGAGCTAAAGCAAGAAGCCAAGAATTAACTATTTTTTTTGTGTTTCCCTTTTCCCCTTGTTGCATCAGGGTTTGATCAATAACTGGGTTGATTGGACACAGAAACTTTTCACTTCCTTCCCCTCTCCTTCTGAAGATGCATTACATTTCCAATATGTGTGGAGAGCTCAGTAAATATCTGAACACAGAGCAAGTGAGATGGACTGCTCCTGAAGTGAATCCTTGGATTCATACACTTTCTGGGCTCCCCAAAGCTACCAGCATTAGAATTTTGATGCAGTGGGGTCATCCAGTGATACTAATATTTAGCATAGCCTGTACTCTTTTACCTACTAGAGCTGTCATTAAGTGTGTCCAATATGTAATGGTGTTTAAGGTACAGCTAGCAGGCTTCCATAACTGCAGAGGGGGCTGAGCTGTTTCTCTTGTAAAGTTCTATGCTAAAGTTCCCAGACTCGAGAAATGTGGTATGGCCATAGTGTGAGCTACACACCATAGGCTCTGTTGTTTGTGTATGAGTCACGAACACGGGTGTCCTTAGGGATTTTGCAGATTTTGACTTGTCAGACTTGACTTAAGCAAATTATTTACAGTTCAGAAACCCATAAATTAGGTTCAGGCCATCCCAGAGAACGTGAAAAAGGGGCTAGTCTTGGGAAAGAATCTGGAAAGGTGGCCCCTTGGTCACCTTGTGGTGTAGGACCGGGAGCACTTCTGGAGTAGCTCCTGGCAGCAGGAAGGGATACTGCAGATTGTGTTCTTGGACTTGAGAGGTTTGTAAATAACACGTTTCAGAAGAATGATATTTAGAATATATCTGAGCACTGGCTGAGTGGGGAGTGGTCTAGGGTTTGGCCAGACCCCAATTCTCATTTTTTATCAGCTGAAAAAAGTTGGCGCTACCACTGCTTGTTTCAAGTTTGAAGTCCGAATCCGAGGTTCAGACCTGGGGAGCGTGTTGTATCGTGTGTAAGCACTGGGAATGTTGTTGGCCAGTCAAATAAATCCTTTCCTTTCTTGGTGTCCCTTTTAGCATCCTTCCTTCTTCAAGCTTGAGTGGTGGAAACTGGGACAGTGCATGGCTTGGCTTTTTGAAGAAGGCCAGGTCAACTTAATGGAGCTTACTCCCAATACTTACATAAGAACGGCCATACTGGGTCAGACCAAAGGTCCCTCTAGCCCAGTATCCTGTCTGCTGACAGTGGCCAATGCCAGGTGCCCCAGAGGGAATGAACAGAACAGGGAATCATCAAGTGATCCATCCCCTGTCGTCCATGCCCAGCTTCTGGCAATAACAACAGGCTAGAGACACCATCCCTGTCCATCCTGGCTAATAACCATTTATGGACCTATCCTCCACGAATTTATTAAGTTCTTCTTTTTTGAACCCTGTTATAGTCTTGGCCTTCACGACATCCTCTGGCAAGGAGTTCCACAGGTTGACTGCATTCTGTGAAAAAAATACTTCCTTTTGTTTGTTTTAAACCTGCTGCCTATTAATGTCATTTGGTGGCCCCTTCTTGTGTTATGAGACAGTAAATAACACTTCTTTATTTACTTTCTCCACACCAGTCATGATTTTTATAGACCTCTATCATATCCCCCCTTAGTCATCTCTTTTCCAAGCTGAAAAGTCACGGTCTTATTAATCTCTCCTTATATGGCAGCCGTTCCATATCCCTAATAATTTTTGTTGCCCTTTTCTGAACCTTTTCCAATTCCAATATATCTTTTTTTGAGATGGTTTACCATATCTACACGCAGTATTCAATATGTGGGCATACCATGGATTTATATAGAGGCAATATGATATTTGTCTTATTATCTATCCCTTTCTTAGTGAGTCCCAACATTCTGTTTGCTTTTTTGACTGCCGCTGCACATTGAGTGGATGTTTTCAGAGAACTCTCCACAATGACTCCAAGATCTTTCTTAAGTGGTAACAGCTAATTTAGACTCTATTATTTTATATGTATAGTTGGGATTATGTTTTCCAATGTGCATTCCTTTGCATTTATCAACATTGAATTTCATCTGACATTTTGTTGCCCAGTCACCCAGTTTTGTGAGATCCCTTTGTAGCTCTTCACAGTCTGCCTGGGACTTAACTGTCTTGAGTAGTTTTGTATCATCTGCAAATTTTGCAACCTCACTGTTTACCCCTTTATCCAGATCGTTTATGAATATGTTGAATAGCACTGGGCCCCCTACAGACCCCTGGAGGACACCACTATTTACCTCTCTCCATTCTGAAAACTGATCATTTATTCCTACCTGTTGTTTCCTATCTTTTAACCAGTTACTTACTACTTTGGTGTCTTGAGGCAAGTCTTTAAGGGAATTTGAGTCATCATAGTAATTGCATTCTATGTTGGATCTTTCTCTCAGAACTTGTGTTTGGCTTTTTGAGCTCTTGGGCCAGTGAAATTTTGTAAGTGTCTTCTCCCTGAGTGAAAGTGGACAGTAAAATCCTTGTATTATTCAGAAAGCTGAGCAAAGTGTGTGGCCAAGTGAGAAACAGCAGGCCATACACAGCCTGTGGTGCAGGGCAAGGAGGTGGAAGGTCTCTTTGTCGATAGCGGCAGGATGCTAAATGTCAGTTTATTTCACACTTGTGACTTCAGCAGAAAGCTCATGTGGTAGGAATTCCAGAGTGGGCTGCTGTCTGTGGGTCCGAGCATAGCTTTTTGATGTTGGGGTCTGGTAGTTTAGGCACATATGGAAAGAGCTAACTCTCTTTCCCGTCTCTGTGTCCCAGAGGAGAGGGAGCTCTATGAACCTGGAATGTGGTATACAGGGTGGGCTGCTTCTAACCCAAAGAAGACCCAGCCTAACTGTGACCTGTAGGCACTATCACAATATAAATGTTGAAGAATGTCAGAAGCAAAGAGGTGCAAGGAGGATTGATCTGTGATAGTGCCACTTGGGTGCTTTATTGTCCTGCTTGTTTTACAGTAGCTGCTGCCCACTGGGTAGCCATCTGAAGAGTACCTGCTCAAATGGGCTTTGTAGTGCTAAACTGCTGACAGTCCAAGTTGCCATTTATTGATTCACTTCTTTTTGTAGCTGTCTTATCCTCATCCCCAGTCCCACTTTAATTAAGAGCTGGGAAAGTGCTGGTCTCTCTCAGAAATGTTGCTGAGTCCCTCCTTTGGATGTGAGCAGATGCTGCTGTATGTGGGTTCGGGTCCCCAACAGGACCCCCTGGGGACCTTTTGCAATCTTGGTCCAGCATATTCAGAGGTTGCAATTACTGCTCTGGTACTAATTACCTTGCCTAGCATTAGATGAGTTACATGGGGAGCTTGGAGACTGTCAGCAAAGGTCAGCCCAAGGGCCTTTTACTAAACAGCCCTCCTGTGATAGCTCTCCTAGTGAAAAACACTTTAACAGTGTGGCAAGCTTGTGAAGATTTGTTGGAATGCTGTAGCCCTTTCTATGCTAGGCTCTTTGTATTTTAAGGATTCATAATGTGCCCCTTTTGACTGATCAGATTGCTGGAGAGCTCTTTTCAGGAAGCTGGGAGGGAGAGGTGCCTGCATTTGAAGTAAGGCTCTTCAGTAACCAGTTCTAGGACCTGAGTTTGTCTTGTCCTTTGTGCTCTGAAGTCAGCTCCTGAGAACAGTACCTCTCTTGCTAATAACAGTGGCTGAAAAACTGAAGCTTTTTTGTGAAATTTTTCACTGGTGGGGAGGGAGGAAATGCTACCCTTTTCTGACAAGCTCTAGTTACTACTCCCTGATTGGCCTGTTTTTCTATTCTGATGCTCTCTAGTGGTGGTGTGCCACCTATTTCTTCCCATCATCTGAGGGTACTCTTCACAATCGCCGTTCCTTACGAATGGATGGATTGGAGCAATAGAGCAAGGATTCTGAAATAGTTTTCTGTGAATGCTGTGTTCCATGGCTGGAGCAGAAAGATGGCATCCATTTCATTGGACTTGCTGGGAACAACCTCCTCATGCCAGACAGCTTGGGCAATGGCATTAAATGCTGGTTTCAAGATTTCAGCCACTTTCTAATAACTAACCCCTACATCAACCCGATTGTGTGGAACTTGTCTGGTTCTAGACCATGTGACAAGTAAAGCCATTCCCTGGTTCAATGCCTCGTGCTGTAGCCGATCAGATGTGTGAAAGAACTGTGGTGTTTATGATAAAAGTATGTAATCTGCCAGAGTTTTAGGGCATGACCTAATTTTCAGATATGTGGCCATGGCCATCTCATGCCATGTTGGCTGTAGCAGCCATTTTAAATTCTGAATGCATTTTTTATACTGATTGCTTGCTTATGGTATTAAACCATTCCAGTGGGTTTTTCTTTTTCTACGCTTATATTCCTATGGTCTGAGGTGTCCTAAAAAGTAAAGCAATGAATTGTGATGGTTAGAGATTATACAAAATATTGAGAATTAACATGTTCTGTAGCGTGTCACTAGGGAGTATTTACTAAAATACTAATTGTATAGAAAAATGACAAAATAAGTTCACAAGTTTTTGTTAATGAACAGAAAGCTAAATTTCTCTTTGCTAATAATATGTGAGATTAATCTATGCACATTAGGATAGTGCCATGTCTCAAAAGGATTGAAAAGGGAGCTTACATAAACATTACTCCTGGGGGAATTCTGCACCAAAAAATTAAAAATTCTGCGCGCTATATTTTAAAATTCTGCATATTTTATTTGTCAAAATAACACAGTATAATCATGCCAGTTTCAGTTATTTTGGTAATTTTGTTTCAAAATATCTGTCAGCAAGTATTTCTGTAACAATACAGACCCCAAAAAAACGATTCTGGTAAATTTTTTTTGACAAATAAATTGCTTACTAGGCATATTAATACAGAACTTTGAGTAATTCATTTAAATTACAATACAGAATTGTATTTCCCATACCCATCAGTAGCACGGCAAAGGCTTTGGGAGAGTCAGGGGTAACGGGGTTGCTGAGGGAGAGGGGAGGAGCCTGGAGTCAACCTGGAGAGTTGTTGGGTGTGGATGGGAGAAGTATGGAACAGGTTTTTTTATGCAGAGGGGCAGGATTGTTGGGGAGCCTTCCCCATGCAGAGCCTGGCTGATCCCAAGCCTCTCCTATTCAGTCAGGCAGATCTGCCCCGTCCCCACATTCTCCCCCCATCCTGATTGATCCCTGTAGCCTTCTCCCCATGTGGCCATGCACCCCTACTCCCATTCAGCTCCTGATTCAATGCTGTCACCCCACTAGCTCCTGAGCCCATGCCCCCCTCTGTCGCCCCCCCCCCCCCCCAGCAGCCCCTTGTGCCCCATTCTGTCCTAACCTGGCTCTGTGGACAGATTAACTTCTACTCCTGGGGAATTCTGTGCCACAGAATTTTTTTCCCTACAGAAAATACATTCTGCCCCAGAACTGCTGCAGTTTTGCCTTTGGTGCCACAGTGGCCTCTGGTGGGCAAGACAGTCTGCTGCGTTCATGCAAAAGGCGAAACTGCAGCACTTCTGGGGCAGAATGTATTTTATGCGGAAAAAACATTCTGTGGGAGACACGAATTCTGTGCATGTGCAGTGGTGCAGAATTCCCACAGGAGTAAAACGTGTAGTCTGGAACAGTCGGTCCCAGTCTGAAGTATAGTGAAATGTTGCATTCCACACCATTTTTGAAGGAGGAGAGCTGCAATTTGGTCTCGGAAAGCTCCCTTGCAGGAGGTCTGCTGAACAAGGGGAGTTTATTTAGCTTGATAGGCTTTGTTAATGGTTTGGTTTTGTCTTGCAATCTCTCTGTTACAAACATGGAGTACCGCTGCTGCCTGATCTTCTCAGCTGCCCTACCAGAGAGTCACCACGAGATCTGCAGTGTTTTTGAGGTCCAGTTTAAATAAGTCTGTACTCTCTTCTGAGAAGAGGTTGCCCATGTCATCTGTGACCTCAACAAGTGCTTTCACATGTTGTGGAAAAGAAGCCTGGCACCTTTCACCTGCTCATGGTGTTTTGTGTTAGACCCTTTCTGAGTGGTTCCTTCCGCTGCTGCAGCTTCAAATTCTCCTGTCACTCTGGCTATCTCTGGTCCTGCTGTCATCCAGGCCAAAGGGACTCTGGACCTTGTGTTAGATGAACAGCTCCAACCTCCCCTTTGATAATGGTGTTGTTTTGCTCACATGCTTGGTCGAGAGCGATTGCAGAGAAAACATGCTGGCTTCTGAACTGTGACGTTCCCCTTTAGGAACTCGAGCTGTGTCTTGATGCCCTGTGTGAAGGATACCGTGTCTCGAAGGTGAACATGTACCCAACAAGAATAATGTGTGATCTAACACACAGAACCAGGGTGACAGCTTCCCAAGGCATTCAGTGTAGAGAGCAAAGTTTGCCCGCCAGATTGACAGCACGTAGGTCAGTACATACAGCTTCAGATGAAGTGTGGTATGTCAGAAGTGGAATATTGGGGTTTCTAGTTTTTCCATGTCATACCTCTTGGGGGGGCTTCATGTTTCCTGAGACCTTGGGTATACTATCTGCATACAGACAGCTGGCAGTTACTTTGCTGGGCATGCCTTGTATGTGTGGCATGAGGCACTTTCAAGGAGTCAGCCTTTTCTGGGCAGGTCACTTGGGCCTGAACAAGAGCTTCTGTCCATCCACTATCTTCTAGCCAGTCTCCAATCAGCTTCAGACTTGCCATTTCCAGATGAAGCTTCTCCCCCTAACATGATGACAAATTTGTCCTTCCCATACTTAGCAGACCAAGGCTACTGTATCTGTTTGATTATGGTGATAGCGTGACCAGATGTCCTGACTTTATAGGGACAGTCCCGATATTTGGGGCTTTGTCTTACATAGGCGCCTATTATCCCCTACCACCCATCGTGATTGTTCACATTTGCTGTCTGGTCACCCTATATGGTGAAAAGGGCAGATTCACAGTGATCCTGGCACTTGGTGTGGGTTTAGGTGGACCTCTGCAAAGAGGGAAAGAAACACAGTGATGGCTGGGGTGAAGTCTGGCTCTAGCTGTTTGCTGGGCATGGTAAGCTGCCCAGGAAATGTCTTGATCTCCATTGAAGGTATTCAGACCTGATGTTTTCTTTGTTTGTTTAAGCCATCTGCATTCTTCTTGCAGGCTTGGGTAATCAGTTGGTAGTCTTGAATTCAACATTTGCAGCAGCGATGGGAGCCCTGGTTTTCTTCATGATCAATAGAGGTACAATTGCCTAAGACTTAAGAAGTGATGATATAGTCTGTAGTCTCAGTCTGAGGTGGGAATTCCCATTCCTTGAGTACTGGGCGATGCTCAAAAATTGATAGCACCATTCCATGGAAGGAGTCTGTTGCCGTGATGGAGCTGGGATTGTGGTTTGTGTTGTCTAGGCGCAGTAGTGAACTGACCACTGTGACGCTTTAGAGGACAGTTTACCTTCTCATCCTCTGAGTGTTGGCATGCATGGTTTGCCAGGCAGGTAGAGATGGCCAACACTTGGACATAGGAAACGGACAATCCAAGTTTAAAGGAGGTATCTAGCTCACTTTTCATGTCTGTGCATGAAGTGTCAAAGCACCGTAGATTGGTAAAGACATTTCTGGAGCTTAATTGTAGTACAAACTTTCTGTTCCTTCACGAGAGTGGATGTTGCTTTTGTACTCCAGTAGCTGTGCCAAAGTAAGTTTAGGTGGATGAACGGAAACTTGTTCTGACTCAGTTTTAATGTTTGGTCTGTCCAGGATCATGGACATCAATGCCAACAGTGACTCGGGGCACAGACTTTCTTGGCATTCTGAGTTAAATGATCCAGTGAACTGTGTTGTCATTTGAAACATCTCTTAAAATTTTTGCTGTTTGGGGCAGATGAAGTGCTTCTTGGTCAGTCTTCCTCACATGCTTCTGGGAGGGCATATCCAACGTCCTGGTTGAAGGCAAGGAGTGCATCTCGTCCTTCTTTGTGCAGTTAGAGATCTGGCATGTGGGATTTTAGTTCAGTGCTCTGAATGTGCCTGGCCACTATCACCCCCAGCTGGGCAGAGCCTTGTGATCTCTGCCGATTTAAAGACTGGAGCCATGTCTTCTCAATGTATGCTGTCAGTTGAGCAAAGGCAACCCCAAATCTTCTCTGGATTGCTTTGCTCAGTTTTCTTTTATCTGACTTTGTTGTAGAGACACCGAACATGTTGCATGATACTTTGCCTCTTGGGCCATTAAGTCCCCAGCTCTTAGTTTTGCAAGCAAGCACTGGTCTTGAAGCTGAAATGCATGTTTGTGGACTCAACTATCCGTGTCAAGGGTAGAAGCTTCATAGAAGTCCTCTGATGGTATGTTCATCTCACAAATAAAGCGCACTGCGTTTTCTGGATGACCTTTGTGCTGGTCACTTAAACATATGTCTCCTTTGCAGTCCATCAGGGTGATCCACAACTTCCTTGAATTTTTTTTTCTTGGCCCCTTCTGAGTTTGGTCCTGTTAATGTAGCAGGATTTGTGCCAGTGGCAATTGTTCTTGTTCAAAGTCTTTCAGTGCCATCATCTCATCTGCATATGACTTGGGATATGGGAAGTGCATTCAGCTTATGGAAAAGTCTAATATTTTCTGCTCGTTTGATAGTCAGATCCCACATGCTCTTTTTGATTATGTAGGATTAATCAACTGTACACCTGTTTTCTCCTGCCAACGTACACATTTGCTCCAGTCAATATAGGAATGAGGATATTTCTGTTGGTGGACCAGACTGTTGAACAAGCTTGTATCTTTTTGACATGTATGAAGAACTAGTAATAGCCAATAGTAATCTAATCTTTCATTACCGTGTACAATTAATATTACCCAATCACCAAGTACCTTTCACATAATCAAAGGAGCATCTGAAAGGGGAAAAAAAAAAAGAAATGTGATCAAATTTTGCCAAGACCACACTGAAAATACAAAATGTGTCCTTACAGCAATTTTAAGGTCAGGTTGAAGAAAACCAAGAACATATCCCTTGTATGTCCAATTGTAAACCAACATTATTTGCCGGATATGGCAATGTTGATTAAATGACATGGCATGAGTTGGCGATGGCCCCATATCTAAAAATCTTTATTAGGTGATGCCCTAACACTGTAATAAATTTGTTTTTATCATAAAATGCACAATTCTGTGGTTTTTTTTTTTTTTTTTTTTGCACAAATCTGATTAGCCACTAGAGGATGTTGGTAAAGCAAGATGCTCTGTTCTTGAAGCGAGACCTGTGTATTTGAACAGTATCACAGTTCCAGATGTAATCTTTCAGGAGGCCTGTTATAGGCAGATGTGGAGATGGGAGTTGGTGGTGAATAATATTTGCTCAGAAGATCAAAAAGGTCTTTGTTTAGGAGTAATGGTGCATGCTGGGGTACAACGCTGGCCTTGACTTAAATTC
The DNA here is from genome assembly GCF_013100865.1 of Trachemys scripta elegans. Lineage (NCBI taxonomy): Eukaryota > Metazoa > Chordata > Testudines > Emydidae > Trachemys > Trachemys scripta. The sequence goes on along the minus strand of NC_048310.1, from coordinate 2,616,957 downwards.
TTGAGCTCTTTCAGAGAAAAGGTAGGTAAGTGGCGGCTGGCAGAATGGGTGTGGATGCTTTTAGGGGTGATAAGGAGAAACCTTTCATCACTGTTTCCAGTGTTCAATGGGAAAAGATGTTCCCTTCTTAAATAGGTTCAAAACTACAGTGGAAAAATATCAATCTGGAATGAGAGTGCCAATCCCCAAGTGCATCTGTGAGGGACTATTATGAGATTCGGAATTCTTCCGTTCAGTTTGTCTCACTTGTGGGATGTCGTTGTCCCAGGGCTTCAGAGGGCAAGTCTCAAGTGTTCATTGCTGGTCAAATAACTCTTCCTGCTCCGCCAATCTGTTTTTAAAATATACTAACTACAAAATAGAAAAACTGGGCAATACACCTGGCAGTACCCCAGTCATGAAACGCTAGCTTCTGCCTGTCTCGAGCCAATCAATGAAACTTCATGCATGGCAAAATGACATTAGGGGTCAGAGAATGGGATATCTTTAAAAGAATTTAGCAAATGCCAAGAGATGTGTGCTAGCCAGCTGTGTTCTGGTCTCCGAGAATTCTCTGTTCAGCGCTCTACCTTCAGTGGGCTGGAGGGGACTTTGCAGAAAGTTGTTGTAGAAACAGCCAAATGATTGCAAGGTGGCTTTGAGCAGATTTTAGAGAAGGGTTAATCCAGTGCATTTAGCCTTGCGTCATTCTAGGAATGAAGTGAAGCCCCATGTGGGGTGGAACTTGACAGCCATGTACTAGTGGAAAATAACTCTTTACACCAGTTGATGGTAGAAAGTAAGCTAATGTCATATGGCTGATGAATGCAGGGAGGAATTTAGGGAGGCAAAATGCAAGTACTCAAGTTGGAATCTGACTAGAATGTCAGTTAATGCATCATGTTTTGCAATGCGTGCATGAGCTCTAAAGATAAATTCTTGGATCCTCTGTGTTGTTTACCCAAAATACTTAATTTCCAGCAGTGCTGTGATTCTGGTACATCATGCTGGGTTACTGGACTTAGCACCATCTGCTGGATCACCGCCACTCTTTCCAGCAGCACCTTAGTGGTCTTGAGAGAGCACCTGTCTCAGTACTGATGTGCCCTGCTCTTAGTTTGTGAGAACTGACTAGCTTAGAGGGGCTAGGTGTTACGGTTGCAGACTTCTGGAGTGGTTTAGCTGATCTGTTCATTTACCTACAGACAGCATCCTTGGAGCTGTACAGGGCACAAATCTGAAGATTGTCCCTGACTTGAGTTTACAACCTGATAGACACGTAAGATAAGAGCCACTGGGAAGCCCAGAGGAGAGAACAAGTGTAGTTTTTGCTGGCAGTCCCCTAATGGAGACACAGCTTATACTGGCAAAAGGAGTACTTTTCCCAATACAGTTAAAACACCTCCCCAAAGGACATAAGCTATATTGGCAAAACGACTCTACATGCATAGCTATGTCAGTTAGGGGTGTGATTTCCCTTGGGGGAGGGCACTCTCCTTACAGAAACATTTATGCCAGCAAATCTTTCTAGTGCAGACTTGGCCTGAGTTTTTAATAATTTTCCTGCTTTCACACACTTTTCCTCTTAGGTAGCATTGGGAAAGAGAAAGTGTTCAGTAAATACTGCACTGACCCACATCAAAGTGTGGGATGCCCCCATGTGTAATAGGGTCTCCAGTAATATGACTGTGTCCAAGCGGTAACTCAGAAATGAAATTAACTCAGGGTAACTGCTTTGCTATGGCAATGTGAGGGACTTTGGCCCCACTTTGTGGGGTTTTCAGATAGACTATGGCCTGGCCATTCTGTATTGTTTTTGTAAAAAGCTCAAGGAAGCACTAGGAGCATCTTGCAGGCACCCAGCAATTATCATAATAAACAGTTTTATCATCTGCTTGGCAATCAATAGTGTGGCTTACTCTGCTTTAGTATCTCAGTGGTATTGATTACCTTAACAACTGTGCTGCGGTTAGCGTATGTTAACCCCTGCTCTGCTGGTAGGGCCTGCCACTTTCACTGGAGGAGGCAAAAAAGCTCTGTTTTCAGTCTAGGCAAGATCACGAATTTGACAGCAGGCCAGGCCAAAATTAACTTTAATCCTGCAATATCTGACCATACCTTTTCAAATGAGAAATGTGAAGCCTGATAAGTTTTGGGGAAATGGTATTTTAAACCTTTAGAGCAATTGGATTAAAATGTGACTCAAAATGCGAATATCAAAAGCCTAAATATTTCCCTCTGCTTTCCCTACTTGGTGGATTCTGATTGTGATCATTACTTAGAACATAAGAAAGGCCGTACCGGGTCAGACCAAAGGTCCATCTAGCCCAGTATCCTCTCTACCGACAGTGGCCAATGCCAGGTGCCCCAGAGGGAGTGGACCTAACAGGTAATGATCAAGTGATCTCTCTCCTGCCATCCATCTCCATCCTCTGACAAACAGAGGCTAGGGACACCATTCCTTACCCATCCTGGCTAATAGCCATTAATGGACTTAACCACGATGAATTTATCCAGTTCTCTTTTAAACTTACTTCTACTTACTCCATTGTACCTTTGTAGAACAGTTTTTATGTAAGTGGTTTTTTTTCCCCTGAGCATTGATTGTGATCTCTGTACCTCACTTCCAGAAGAGAGGATGCCTGTGAGCCTTAAGGCTAAACCACACCCCTCTATCCAGGGTCCTGGGCCCTACTGTCCTTAGAAATTGACAGGAGCTGAGAATTATTAATGGAGTAAGAATTTGTCCTAGACGTTCCAGCTTCTACCGGGGCCCTGATTTCCCAGTGCTGGAATCTCAGGGTCTTCAGGGACTGCATGAGAACTGGTCAGCTCACTTGTATGTAGTTCTCTCTCAGCTGACACTCAAGGTCCCCACATGCTCCTTGGCCTGTGTGTGTGTGTGTGGGGGGGGTATGGTTTCCCTGGGATACAGAATTGGGAACCAATTGCTAAGACCCCCTGGGTCCTGCAGTGGCACACCAGGGTCTGGACTGTGTAGTGCTGTGTGTAGAAAAGGCTTTGACTAAGTAAATCTGTTGCAGCATTTGAACAGCCTTGCCATGCTACAGTCTCAGCTCAAGAACAGCAGTTCAGAGCTTGCTCTGGTTTGGGAGGCAGAAGTGTGCTTTCTTCTCTTCGGGTTCCTGACAGGAGGTGAGGAAAGCAATACTTCCTGGACCTTGGGTGTAACTAGGAAGTTTGGTCTCATGACCCAGTATTTCTCCTAATGGAATTTCCCATCAGTTACTGCCCTGCTGATTTCTGATCAATGAAAATGAAATTGCATCACCTCCTCAGAGGCTCCATGTATGGCTGCAGCTTCCAGCCGTGTCAGTTCCGGTAAAATAATCTCATCAGGCGTGTGAGAGGGTAATAAGAAATAAAAATAAAACCCCACAATTAGCAAGAGGCTGAACAGCAGAGTAACACTGAGTCCTGGAGACCAGGAGAGCTACATTCAGTGACTCCTCGCTCTCCCCCAAAATCTCCTGGCAGTTCAAACTTGAGGCCCCCTGAATCCTATGTAGGCCTGCTCTTGGGTGAGCTCTGGAATCTGCATGCATCCAGGCACATCCTGGCACTTCTACCTATTTGGGTCACAGTTTAGCCATTCTATAGGTAACAACTGCAAGTTACATTAGGATTCTATTTGCCTGAAAGAGGTACAAAAATCTGGCACTTGCTAAACAGTGGCAGTGTGTGCATGGGTCAGGAGAGCCTGAACTCCAGACTCACAGCTTATTGAATGGGTTCAGCCTATTGATGCCCACTGGTTCTTGTACTCAATGGGCTTTGTTTTAATCAGACAACTGCCTCTGAAGTGACACCATGTCCTAGACACCAGTAGCAGATGGATGGGTAGGTGCCATGCCCATGGGAACAACCTGTTTTAGAAATTCTCATGTCGGTTACAAGGTTACACGTATGAATAAGGGCTTGTCTACATAGGACATTTTTTCCAGTTAGAGTGGTATAGTTAAACTGGTGTAGATATATTGGTATAACTTCCTGTGTGGACACTTCTTATTTCCAGTGGCTTTTTGGCCTAATTTAAAGGCTAGTGCACACTAGAAGTGTTGCGTCTCTTGAAGAGAGTCTGTGCCCACAGACATAATAAATCCGCCTTCGCGAGAGTGGGAGAAGCTCTCCTGCTGACATAGCGCTCTCTTCATCGGTGCTTAGGTGGGAATAAGCTACATTGATTGAGGGTGGCTCATTCACACCCCTGAATGATGTAATTTCTACCGAAGTACGTGGCAGTGTAGACCTGGCCTAAACTACTTCCAAAGCGACAAATGCTAAACCAGAAAAGGCAGGCTTATACCGGAATAAGAGTGTCTACCTGGGGAATTGCACCAGTAGAACTGCTGCAGTTTAAATTAATGCCTTAGCTTATACTTGTGTAGACCAGCCTTAATGCCTTGTCTGTAGGAACCGACCAGACAGTAGCAACTGTTTCCGGGGGGAGAGCTTGTTTTACTGGTTTCCTACACCCCGTTCCCTAACGTTCTCTTATTCAAAGTAGAGTTCTGCTGCTGAGTTATTGCATCCCATAGGTGCTCTAACTTGCACCAGTCATTCAGTTGAATCATCAGTGGATCAGTTCAGTCCCTACAGCCCACTTCTCTGCTAGGATCATTGCTTAAAACCCAAATTCCTTGTTAGAAGATTAAAGGACTGCGTCCTTGTGTCCGTCATGGGTGGCATGCATTGCCATCATGTAATTCACTGTGCTGCCTGACATCTGTTCTGGCTGGTTACCAGAACGATTGCAGAATGCCATAATGTTGCTGAGGTGGCAGGACTGAGCACTTCATGGATTCATAAAGTCACTGCTTAATTGTCCTATGCATAGGCTTTCCCAAAGGATGTGAGCCAGGGTCTGAGACCTGGCCAAAGAGAAGGGTGTGATTGATAACTCTTGCTACTGCGGTCTCTGTGTTTGCCCTTGACACTGGACAGAAACAAGTTCACTGTTTGGGTAAACTGGTGGAGGGAACACAGCTTTGGCAGGGACCCCTCACCAGGCACATGAGCCTGTGGTGGGTGAGTGGGCATGATAAGAAAGTTTTGGGTATTTAGAGAATACCTTGTTTGCATGAGCTGCTGTGGGGCATGTATAGACTTCACTGTCTGCCTTTATAAAGATTTCCATTTTGAGTTGTGTTTGTGTAGCAAAGAAAATGCCTGGAGTACTTCTGCTGGAGAGAGAAGGCGGTGGCCCTGCACAGTACAGGCTGATGGAGTACTAGGAAGATGTAGGATGGACAAAGATGCAGTGAAGCTTGAAACATCAAGAGTAAAAAGTTTCTTCCAGGGGCCATTAGTGTTACTTGAGCACAGAGTCTGTTGACTATAGTTCTACATTCCTCCTCAGTTCAGGCACAGCCAGTAAGAACCTCTGCAGCTCTGTAACCTCAGGCTGTGATCTCATCTGATCTTGTAAGATAAGCTAGGGTTACCATTCGTCCGGATTTACCCGGACATGTCCTCCTTTTTGTGCTAAAAATAGCGTCGGGGGGAATTTGTAAAGCACTCACAATGTCCGGGATTTCCCCCCGGCAGAGCAGAGCAAGCGGCTGGGAGGGCTGCAGGGAAGTCCCGGGCTGGACTCGGGAGCAGCTGTAGAGGAGCCGGATCCGCCCTGCATTCTGAGCCGGCAGCTCCCTTGCAGCCCAGTCCAGCAGCACTGTGCTGGGCCAGACCGGGTTTTGTTGTGCAGGGCCAGGGACCGGGTTTTGTTGTGCTGGGGAGCTCAGCCACGTGTCCGGCTCGGCTGCACAGAGCCCAACACCCTGTTCTGAGCAGCAGGGTAAGGAGGTCAGGGGGCA
>NC_048310.1:2552805-2610825 GCF_013100865.1 Trachemys scripta elegans | reverse complement strand
GGGGAGGGGCTAGGGCGGGGCTCCTCCCGTCCTCTTTTTTTCTTGCTGAAATATGGTAACCCTAGATAAGCAGGCTAATGCGGAGGCAGTAATGGATTGGAGACTCAAGGAACAGGTGATGCAGGAAGTGGTGATAGTGATTCACTGAGTGTCCCTCTTGCCTCTGGGGCAGTATTGTCTGTATCAAAAGGGAGTGGGGAAGCACTACTGTTGGAGGAGCTATCTTTGCTGGTTTTTAAAGATCTCGCGTTTGTCATAAGAGTAGGTGTGTGAATCCCACTGTTTTGGCCTAATTGCAGTTAGAATGTAGGGATGTCTACCCACATTGCTACCACTGGTTGTTTCAGCAGAGGTAGCAGTGGTACTGGTGTAGACAAGATACTAGGCAGACTTCAGTTTCTATACCCTATTATGTACGGCTGCAAGGGTTGCACCGCAAAGGGTAAAGCTGCTGTTGACTGCTTAAAGCCTTGTCTGTGTTAGCACTAGCACCAATGAAGCCGAGTCAGTGGTAGCGAAGATGAGAAACTCCACAAAAAAGCCTAGAGTGGACAAAGCGTAGTTGTGTAATGTCTGCGAATCCCCCTGCAGTTTGTACAGGCAAGCTGCTCTTCACTTGGGAGGCAGGGTTCAAAGGCTGAGTGAGGAGATGTGGATTTTTGTCCTGCTGCTCCCACCGACTTGCTGTGTTACCGTGGACGAGTCACTTAATTTCTCTGTAGGTGTTTTCTTTATCTGTACAAAAGAGATGATGGGCCTTACCTTTGAGATCTACAGGTGAAACCCTCTAGAGAAACGCCAAGTATTGCAGTTAAAATTATTTATTACTTCTCTCCTAACTAGTTGTGTGGTGTGGCTTGTGAAGAATAGCTGCTATGCTCCTCCCCAGAGGTGGGTGATCTTTTTATATGGTTTGTAAAATGCATTTTGCTGGAAGGCACTATATATATTATGTATAAGCAGGGCCCTGTGTACTCCCCAATGCAGGGGGACCAGATGCTGTGCAGGGTTTGCCTTTTCAGGTAGGGGTCCTCTCTCCTGTTTCCATGCCAAGTAGTTGAGCCCTACAGCTTCCAGTCCTCTCTTGTTCAGCATTTTCTTTGCTTCCTGCTGCTTGAAAAGCTGTTTATGCTAATGATCCCATGAAGATCTGAGGAACTTGCTGTGCCTATACATGTGAGTCTGTGCATGTGTGTTTTCTACCCTATTAATGAGTGTGTGCAGGGCAACACTTGTTTGAATTGTCAGTGCGCCAGTTCCGGAGCCCTGTGCCAGAGCCAGCTGCCAGTGGCAAGGGCCCTCACTTAAGCTTTTTTCAGACTCACTTTGGAGATACCTGCTGTGCGAGTCTCTCCTTTCCTCAGGCCATCTTTTCCCTAGTTCTCTCCCAGTGCCGTGCGCCCTTCTGCACTGGTTGGCAGGACCCCCGCAGAACAGAAAGTATCCAGCACTTAAACAGTAAATCACAGGGAAGCTTCCCCAGTCAGGGAGTACAGCAGGCTGGGACATAAAAAGGGAACACTGCAGCAGGATGGCAGGGTTCTTCTGTCCCCCCATCCTGTCAGCGAGTGTTGGAACCCTGTAGGGTAGTGCTGGCTTGATTCCTACTTGCTCAGCAGGGCTCGTGTGGCTTGCTACTCCCCCTGTCCATAACAGAGCTGGGACTGTCTCTGGCCAGCTGGAACCACAGTCTGGACAGTGGTCTCTGCAGGGAAACTCTAGGAGCAGCCAAATGTAAGAAGAATGCATAGGCCGAGATTTGTTTTTGTTGTTGCTGTTTGCTTTGTTAATTAATGTAAACCTCAGAAAAGGGGTAAATAAAGGCTAGTAGTGCGTGTAGGTGCTGTCCAGAATTGGGCAGGAATACCTCGTGCTAACAAACACATAGGACGTAGCATTGGCATTGTGGTCCTTTAACTGTTTGATAAGTTACTTCCTATGGTACTTATCTGTTTCCTTCTCTCAAGAAGAGTGTGGGGAAAATAATTTGCCCTGTGAAATTAGTTGCTCCTTGTTGAAATGTTGGGCTGCAGTGATTAAAAAATGCTGTTTTTGTTTTCTCATTAGGAAGTACATAATAAGAATCCCAGAGAACTGACCCTCTGAAATGTTGCTGGAAACCCTCATCAAGAACCACTCTGCAAGCTACACACATACTTCATTGCTATGCCTAGATTTTTACTCATAAACACCATTTTTATTCTATTATTCCACGTTGCAAACTCCTCAGATTTCTCTTAATAAGAATATCTGCCAGCCTCTCTGGCACCTCAGTGAGGAGCGAAGAGCTGTCCTCTGTCTCTCATGTTTAGGGTATAAGAAAAAATGCTTCTGGTGAAGCTGGGAGTTGAAAGAGCAAAGAACCATGGAGGACATCCCTGAATGCTGCTGCCTACCTTAAACTCTGGCTCTGTGCTGCACCATTCCTTTGAGCTGATGCTTTGGGACTTAGCCAAGAGCTCTCTATTCTAGAAAGTCGTTTTCCATGTATTTGTTTAATAAGTTCTGCTGTATAAATGTTCTAAAGTGACATGTCCATACAACCACCCCCTTGTGCATCCGTCCTGTGCATTGAATAAGGCAGGAATGCATTCATATAACTACAGATGTGTGCTCAAAGGGGCTGAGTTAAGCCTGCACGGGCAACCTACATTCTGGAGTTTCTTAATTTTCAAGTTCTTGGCTTTCCAATCTAACTGTTTTGAACATAGCCATTTCTGTATATAATTTCTTATGTTTTAAAAAAGAAAAGGTTTAAAAAATATGGGCATGCATAATGCATCCTCAGTAGCATAGAGATTGTGAACTTTCAATACTGTGTTACTGGCCTCTGCCACTTGAGCTACAAGACAGTGGTTACAGAATTGGCAGCAGGGGAAAGGTGTTGTCCCACTAGGGCATGGGTTCCTGGGGCTGAGTGTTGGATTCAGGGGATAATTGGGAAGAGTCTGGCCTGGCTCTCTTCCCCTTCCTTCCCTGCTGCAGCTTATCTAGCATCTCTCTGTTTACAGTGGGGTGTCGGCAGCAAGCAGCAGCAGGGGCCCAATCGAAGAATATTTATTTGGTTGTTATTTTGGCAGGGTGCCACATCTTTCCAGAGGTTTGCTAGTGACAAAGGGGAATTGGGAATTTTTAACCATTCACCTCAGCAAAACGTGAACGGCATTTCCTGGGACAAAGAAAAGGCACTTCTCTGGCCTAAGGACTTTCCACATGCTTCCACAAACTTCAGAGGTGTGCTGCAAACAGTAGAGGTGTTTAGAGCACCTCAAAAAAAAAAAAAAGTTGCAAGAATTTTTTATAATGTAAGTATTAAGCAACCTAAATATAGGGTTTGTTTCCAGCTCTCCCTATAATTAACAGATTTCACACTCTCTATTATAGATGGTTGTGCTGTGTATTCTGGGTACTCTGAAAAGCTGATAATTTTCCAAACCTATATTTCCCATCACCTACTTTACCTGGTATGCAACAGCATCCAGCTTTATCCAGTTAACCAACATGGAAATCTGGGACTGTCCGATACATGAGGCCAGTGTTGTTAATGGGCAGTACAGGGTTTTGGTATCCCTGTAACAAAGCACACGTGGTGCCGAGCGGTGCGTGAACGTAAACCTGTATTTCCCCTCCCTCGAGGGCACCCACTTGCAGGCTTCCAGCTCCCAGCTGTTACTTGTGGGCAGAGGACCACCTCTCACTCCCTCCTGACAAGGGATTTTAAGGCTGCGCAGCGGTCTGCCTACACTTCTATCCCAGCAAGCCAGACTGCTGCCTGCATTTTGCTTTCTCTCTGAGGGCTGTGACCAGTGTTATCACGCAGCTCTTTCTAAGCAAGCACATTTATTCTAAAGGTAAAAGCAATACAGAGCAAACATATTAAAACAATAAAATAACCTATACGCATGCTAAAAAGCTTACTTGAGGTCACCTCCTGGTTCCAGCCTAGGGCTCTGATAGATATTAGTCTGTCAAAACCCACAACTGGCTTTTCCCCATGGTTACAAGTTCATCCATGTTAGATCCAGAATGAGAACAAAGGCTCCGAGACAGTTAAGCTTGAGATGTTTATCCAAATGGCTTTTCTTTGTCTTGGTCTCTGGAGAATCCAATTTGAACCAGAATACCGGAGGCTCCATAGGAGGTAGTACCTCTCTGGAGGTGTTATAACCTGAGTGATTTGCCTTGATCATCCCCGCTTGTTTTCACTTCCTGGAGGAGCTGTGGTAACCTTCCCCCCGTGGAATGCACATAGTCCGTAGCCCACAATGATATCACAACCATTAATACACTTAATACAACATGGTCGCCCAGCGGTATTGCTGGAAGTTGCCCTATCTGTCATGGGAGTGCGGAAAGAGTCAGTGCTCCAGCATCTGCACACCTGCACTCCTGAGATTTACTGGGGCCATGATAATTGGTTTCTCTCCTGTCTGTCTGTCTGTCTCTCTCCCCACTAGATTTCCAATTAGCAGGAGAATCAAGCTATGAATACAGCCAGTCCTAGGGGCTAAATGAATGTTAGATTGCTCTGTGGAGGAGCTGCTTCTGGGTCATCCTCAGGAGGCCCCTCTTGTTCTTTGGGATTGGCATATTTACACAAATGAGAAAATAGTGTTCCCTTTTGGCCTCTGCAAAAGAGGCTGGAAAAGAGCCAGTTATGGGGGAAGGAGGATGGGTCTGGGAGGTGCTGAGTAGACTACATCATCCCTAAGTAGTCCTGATAACGAGGGGGCCTTGTCTGAGATCTTGCCCTTCCCTACCAACCCCAGCTTCTAGTAACTGAAGTTGAAGCTAGAAAAATTCAGACTGGAAAGAAAGTGTCAGTTTTTAATGGTGAGAGCCATTGGAACAATTCACCAAGGGGCATGGTGGATTCTCCATCACTGACCATTTTAAAATCAAGAGTGGATGTTTTTGTGAAAGATCTGTTCCAGGAATTATTGCGGGGCAGGTCTCTGGCCTGTGATACACAGGAGGTCAGACGAGATGATCACAACGGTCCCTTCTAGCCTTGGAATCTGTGAATCAGTCAGCTGAATAGATGTCATAAAAATGAATTCCAGTGTCAGCAAGAGCTACTCCACTAACCTATACACTAGACCACTTGTCTTGCTCCATCCTCCTTATTATGCACTTCAGCAAGCCGCGTTGGAAAGAGGAGACAGGGATAAGCTTCTGTGCAGTTCCAGAGTCCCCCTACGTTGGGGTCACAGCACTGTAGGCCCAGCTGCCCACTGGGTGTTTGAAGGCAGGACACTAATGTAGGAGGTGGTGCAGTATGCACTCACACTATTGATTCGTACAGTGTCCATTGCCAGAAGGGCTAGGTGCATATTTACAAAGTTTGAGTCTTTCTTACGTAACTTCCCACAATGGGGAACACTCGAGCTGCTACTGCCTACAGAAATGTTTGCCAGGAGTCCTGACCTCACTGAAACCAGGGCTCATACCTAACCCAATGAATGTCACGTGGGGCCCTGCTGCCAGCTGGCCAGTGGCTGGGGCAAACCGTGAAAGAGCAGGGCTTCTGTTAGTCGAGCTCTTTCCTCCCCAGAACACTGTCCTGGGCAGGGCTGCACCTCAAGGTGTCTGCCAGGGTCATGGCCAGCAGTGGCAAGCGTCTGCCTGTCTCTCACCTGATGTTGCTCCCCCTTTTTGGGGTGCCATGTGTGGGTCGTTAGCAGAGGGAACAGTTTCTCACTGTCTCTCCTTTTGTTTTCCTCCTTTCTCATCGCTTCCAGTCTTGGTTTACTGCCAAACAGCCTCTTGTGAAAGGGCCGCCTAATTAACCCTGTGCTAATTAACAATTTAAAATTACACAGCACGGCTGTTCATATTTAATTCTCGGGAAGCTTGGGCAACAGCAGGAACCCTCTCCTCTCCCACTCTCCACTCTCTGCCTTTCATGACTGCAGCAGCCTCCGCTCTTTAAGGGGGTAAGGAAGTAGGCGGCTGTAGACCAGAGCCTGCTCCCAGAGGTCAGCTGTTTGCTGAAGCACAGTGAAGGAAGTTGGCTTCAGACCCGCTGTTCGCACTGGAAATATTGGAACAGGGATTCTTTGGGGGGAGAAGTGAATGCTGTAGGAGATCACCCAGGGAGAAGCTGGGATTGACTTCACTCATGTTTTGGACAGGCAAGTGGCTGCAAAAGGAACTCTTGTGATTAGTGGAGGCCCTTGGTGAAAGTATTAGGAATATTTTTAGTGTAATTTATTGCTTCACACACCTGAATGTTGTTTAATCCTGGTAAGAAGACATGGCTGTTCCTGTGGCTGAAGATACTGGCCCATAATTTCCCATCATCTAATCATCAAATATGCCCAGGCAGTGTTCTGGGAGGCCTTGAGATGCAGAGATTTAAAAGGGAAAATGTAGGGACTGGGGAAGGATTAGACCAGTGGTTCCCAAACTGGGGTTTGGGAAATGTTACAGGGGGTTCTTGGGGGGGAGGGAATCCCCTAGTGGCGGACAGAGCTGTCCCTAGGGTCCCCGGGCAGAATGGGGCCAGCAGCCCAGAGCTTCCAAGAGCTAAGCAGATCAAAGCAAGTATCTCTATCACACTGAGGAGACTTAAACTTCAAGACTCCTTATAAGAAATGGAAAGGGAGGTGGATATTTTTTGCTGTTTTTAAAATTAAATAGGCAGCTAGTATTGTTTTTAAAATTATTATGAAGAACAAGTTTAAGCTTTGTTGTAACACGTGTTGTTTGCCTGGACTGCTCAAGACCTGAATGCTTGTGTAGGAGGGGCTCTTTGAGTTGGCTTCTTAAATCCCTTCCTGCTGTTTCACATCTGACCCTCCTTGATGAAACATAGGAGCCTTGTCTTACAACAGGCTTATTCAAGGTGATACAAGCTACGAAAATGAGATCTTGGAAGAGTTTTGCCGTTTTCATAATGTAATAATACTGTAATGATAAATAATAATAATAAATAGTGTGTAATAAGCATGTCATAAAAACAAATTTTATATTTCCAAGATCACTGCTTTTATAATTTATACTCAGGTAAAGAGAAAATCCCTAGAAATATTCTTTTTTAAGAGAGGGTTCGTGAGATTTGACACTTTAGTCTAATCCAGTAGTTCCCAAACTTTAACCACCTGTGAACTCTTTTCACTAAAGGGTTATGGCTGACAGAGCTGAGAGTGACAAACACCTGAAGGATAGTTGTGGGGTTTGTGTAACAAAGGTGGGAGAAGAGGCTAGAGGAGGGATTGAACAAGAGGTGTTTCCTTCAGCTCACTATGCAGTGTGTGGAAGCAGAGGTGGTCTTTGGGTTCTCACACTGTTCTCTTTCTCTAACTGAAGATCATTGATTTTATGGGAACCCATGTTTACAGACAGAGTGCTGATCGACTTGACGAGTTGACTTCTACCTCCTTAAGTAAGACCGACCTTTCCTTATTGACTGGCTGATAAACAGCAAAGAAGAGGAGACACAGAGAATTGCAAGAGGATGAGGAAATGTACAAAAGATGCTTGTGCAGGAGGGCTCAGGCAATCCTCCATCATCTTGTTGCCCCTGTTCCTGGTCAGTCGGGATGGGAGATGTTAGGTCTGGGTTTAGAAGAAGACCCCAGGCACTAATACTGAACTAATGTGACGATCTCCCTATTAGACTCTAGTTTGCTTTAAACATGCAAATCCTGGAAAGAGCTGAAATCTGCTGTTCGTATATGAATGGGAATGATCAGCTGTCTGTACCTCTTCTTTTTTGGCCCCATCCCAGGAAAGTGGGTCCTTTCTTGGGGCTGAAAGGAATGGGCAAGAAAGCTCCCAGTCACAGAGCAGAGAGGACAGAAACCTGTCCAGGGACCAGTGGAAATAGTACATTCAGGGCATTCTGGCTCAGGAGTTTCTCACTAGCAGCCTTCTGAGATTCAGAAAATCAAAGTCAAAAAGCAAGGAGATGCTTAAAGCAGCATCTCCTGAGCCAGTTAACTGGCTGAGTGGGGGAGGGTTGTTAGAGCAACACAGAGGCAGAAAAGCCCACCAATTAATTGGTAAATGCTTGCAGGTTTCTTCGTCCTGGCCTGGCTTGGAGAGGAGATTGGCTTGCCTGTCAATAAACAAGTCCCCAGTGCAGCATCAAAGCCGCAGTCCTTTATCAATCGCGGCCTCCTCTTCCCGCATGTTTCTGTAACTTACCAAGCATTTACGACATTGATTTTACAATCAGGCTGTTAACCCTCCCACCCCATTGGCCCTGCTAACCTTTTTGGCCCGAACTGTCAATCAGGCATCTTCCAGCCAATCAGATGCATTCCCAGAAATAGTCTAGAATTTTGAGTGGCCCTATTTCTTGGCTTTAAATATTTCTTGAGAAGCCAATTGCATTTTCTTATTTTAGTTCTGTCCCTATTACTTTGACTTTTGTTTCACAAAGTAATACTGTGTTAATGGGAATGAACACTTGTTTGTATGCATGTTGAGGGTTACAAACAGAATGAATCTTTTACAGACTTACTTTTTCCAAGAAGTTGATTCCCAAGAGCGTATTGATAATGGCTTTCCAGGTACCTTTGTAGCAGGTGGGAGACTTTAGGATAGTTTAGAGTCTCGCTTTTTTCCACCAGCCAGAGAGCTTTGGGGAGCGTAAGTGATCAAACTGCTAGCCAGAGGCAGAGAAAAAGATGGAACTCCCAAATAGGGTCCTGGAATAGCACCCTGAGAAGAGTCCCAGCAGGTTGGGATGTGAGAGAATTGGCTTCTCGCTTGGAGAGGCTTATCAGCGCTCTTGCCAGTTTACTACTTGCAAATTTAGTCCTGGACATAGCGTCACAGAAATTGTAAATTTTACCTGTGGGATTGGTGTGAATGGGGTAGACTGGAGAGATTGAGGGAATAACGCAGAAGAAAGTAGAGTGCATGCATGTGTGTACATATGTATATGTAATGAGAGAGGAGGAAGTGATAATGTATTGAAGGAAGAAGAGAACTATATACGGAGAGGGAAATATAATAACATGGAGAGAGAGAAGGGAAAGAAGAAATAGCATAGATGGCAAATCAGGAAAATATCCACTATGATCCATTATAGGAAAGAAAAATAAATATGGGTGAAGAGTGAAGCCAGGAAGAAAGAGCAGGCATAACAAATTTGCCAAGTGATACATTACTGAAGTAACTTTGTTATAGTCAAGTAATTTATTCAAGAACCACTTTTTGTGGCATTCAGCTAGCTCTGTAGCTAGTCAGACGCTTCTTGGAAAACATTCCACTCAGTGAAATTTGTCAAATTGCACATGTAGCTGATATTTTTTCTCCGATGTCACCAACCCCCATAAGTAACATTTAAAAATTTATTAAAAGGAAACTTCATTTGTTATATATTTTATGGTGTTCCAATTAAACCTAGTACATGCTCAACAGGGCCCAATTACTGAAAGGGGTGGTTTGTTTGTTTTTTACAGTATTCCTTTAAATTTCAGGGCATACAGCTTTGGAAGAATGTAGCAGCGCAGGTGTCTTTAACCATAGCTACTGGGTTCAATCCTTGGGTCAGGTAAATTTACAAACTCTGATCATGATAGATAGCAGTTAAAGAATTTTACATTTTCAAAGCATATAATTAAAACATTACGGATTAGTTGTATTGAAAGATACCTAGAGTTGGTGGTGGACAGCTAATTCTATTGGCGTTTGTAAAGTAACAGGGCTGCAAAAAAGGCAAGTGCAATGTTGGCTTGTATGTACAAAAGCATCATCTCTATGGATCAGTGAGATGATGATTCCTCTCGACTGGTCTGGTGTGGGGTGACCAAACCTGGAGTATTATTTGCTTTTTTGGCACCTCCTAAGAAGAAAGTTACAGATTAACTGGAGGGAGTTCAGAAAATAGCAATCAAAATGGTCAGGGAGCTGTAAGAAATGATTTATGAGGAAAGGTTATTTTAAAAATTATGTAGGTATAAATGCGTTACTTAGATTGACTCAAAGAAACATAATTAAGACTAAAGTATAAAATTAAGAAATAGAAAACTTAAGCTGAATATCGCACGGATTCCTGACAAAGATGTATTAGGGTTTGAAATAATCTCCCAGGGAAACTCCGTACTTGGGACATTCACAACTAGCCTGGACAGTTCAGTAGCACTGCAGGAACAATCCCTGCATTGGCTTAAGCATTTTCTAGATGAGGTTTCTGAGCTCTGGTTTCTGTGCTCATTGTGGTAATGAGGTGCTTAGCAATGACTTCTGTATGTCCGTTGCAGTTGCACCAGAGCTCTACGGAAAGGAGTTCCTGCCTCCTCCATCCGTGTGGCGATGCCTCTAAGTACATAACCCAAACCGGCTTGTCATGATTTGCAGCAAGCTCCTGCTGATTGGCAGTCCGTTGTTAGTTGTTGGTGGCTGTTTGCGTTGTGGTTGTGCCTAGCGGCTCTGATCCAGGACCAGGGCCTTGTTGTGCTAGGTCCTGTGTGTACATACATATCAAAGGCTTACTCTGCCCCTAAGGGCTTATCAGACAAGACACAACCAATGGATGCAGCAGATTGTGGGAATGTGAGGTAATAGTGAGACAGGATTAATGTTGTATGTAGCAGCCACTGGACACCAGCTGCATTGCTATCTTCAGGTGATTGTAGATATTGTCATAGGTGAATTTCAAAGAAAGTCAGAGGATAACATACTGCCACTGTGGATTTTTACAGGGAGCGTTTCCCAGGAAAAAGTGGCACCATGCGGGAGAGCACCAAGATGCTTGTTTGAAAATTTGTCAGATTGGCAATTGTGGCTGGCAGCTTTGGCCCAGGGATGGAGGTTGATGGCTCAGTAGCATATAAGATGAAAAGTAAGAAGGGGGGTAGTCCATGAAGGACCTTAAATGTCCAGCTAAGTGCTTTGTTTGATATAATGGGGATTGGGGCCTGTGCCAGGATGCAAAGGGGTGTGGTAGGGTAACATGGCTGAAATAACAAGCCAGGAAGATGAATTCTCCAGCAGCATTTTGAATAGATTTGATGGCATTTATTAAGAACAGCAAAGAGATGGTTGTAACAGTAAAGACATGAGATACTGTGGGCTTGGATGAGTTTTATAGCTAGAGGGAAAAGCTGACTCTTAGAGCTGTTGAGCAGGAAAAAGTGGTAGAATTTACACAGCTTGAATGTATGGGCCTAGAGAGAGAAGTAGAGATTATGGGCCTGAGTGATGAAGAGGATGGTGGGGGTGATGACTGATAGGAGTTGGGACGGGCAGGTCATGTAGTTTTGGCCACGTAGAATTGAGTTGCTAGCTGGACATCCACAAAGGGATGTCTGCCAGAAAGAGATTTTAGCTTGGACAGGAGACTTGTCCGAAGTAGCAAGGTAAATCTGAAAGTCATCGGCGTAAGGATGATAGTTAAAGCCATGTTTTTGAACGAGAGGTGGGTATAGCTAGAACTGGGGACCTCTAGTGAACCCTGGAGCAAGTGGAACACAAGGCTGGGCAGGAGCGTTGTAGGATGACCCTAGGACTCGTTACGCATGTGCAGATACGCTTCCAGTACGCCCAGTGCTCTGTAATGCTGAATGGCTTCAAACAGAGCCACGGTGGAGTGAAGGGATCATAAGACTTGCCCAGAGCTGGCACAGCTAACTCTTGTGAAATGCTGCAGTGCTTCGTGCGAGGCGCAGCGTTTGGCTCTTCTCCTCCTTAGATACAATGTGTGTGTCCTTTTCTTTGTTTACAGACTTACACCTGAGTTGCCCATAGCTGGGTTTGCCATGTTGAAGTTAGACTTCTGTCAGGTTCGGAAAGGACAGTTGAAATGAACTTGAGGGAAAAGTTGGGACCAGCCACCACTTTTCCTTCTGCTGGCTCTTTTAACCGATTTTCAGTTCATGTCACAGTTCAGTTCAAGCTGAGTGGAATACGTTTTGTAAAGAAGTATAAAACAGAAATCCAAAGGTATTGCATCTGCCCTGTCGTTCATCAAATAAGTGTGTGTGTGGTGGGTTTTTTAAAGATCAATCCATTTGTCTGGGAAAAAGATGTTCTGTACCATCTTTCAGTTCCATCTATTGCTCTTTGTCCCATCATTTACTGTTTGCATGGCCTAGAGGTCATTTAGTCTTTCTGTTCTTCTTTTTCTTATAATGCAAGAACAAGGGGATGTCCAGTGGAATTGGAAGGTAATATGTTTAAAGCAATAAAGGGAAATAATGGTTTTAAATAATGCACGATTAACCTGTAGAACTCATTGTCACAGAATATCACTGAGATCAAGGCCTTAATAGGATTCAGAAAGGATTAGACACTTACAGCTGATGAGGACGTCTAGTTATATTAGACAGTAGAAAAAAATGGGAGAGGTGTAAACTCTCATGCTTCAGGGCATAGCCAACCATTAATAGAGATGGGTTGGAAAGAAACTTCACCCATGAGCAGGTTGTGCACGATGGAGTTTCTTGCCTCCTCTGAAGCCTCTGATACTGGCTCCTGACACAGGATACTGGCTGAAATGGGCCCTGGATTTGATCTGGTTTGGCAATTTCTACATTCTTAAATAATTTCATATCCACTCTCTTTATATAATATATGCAGATATACCTATCTCCTAGAACTGGAAGGGACCTTGAAAGGTCATCCAGCCCAGCCCCCTGCCTTCACTAGCAGGACCAAGTACTGATTTTTGCCCCAGATCCCTAAGTGGCCCCCTCAAGGTTTGAACTCACAACCCTGGATTTAGCAGGCCAATGCTCAAACCACTGAGCTATCCCTCCCCTCCACTCTGTCATATGCTTGGCTGCATTTAACTGTTTAGATATCCAGATAGTGTCCTGTGAGTTTGAGGACCTTGGGAGTTGGTCCAGGTCTTGGTGGTCCGTGGCAAAGATGATGTGTGAAGGGTACAGCAATGTTCTCTCTATTACCAGGACTTTTAACAGAAGAAGGTGTCTTGAAATGGTAGGATCCAAGTTCAGGAGTCACTTGCTCTGTACGTGTGTGCTAGGAAAGTGTATTAATTCCCATGGTAGTAAGGAGAGTGGGAGGGCCTCTGTAGCACGTTCTCCATAGAGGTTTAATGTTGCAGCTGTTACTTACATTATTTCATTGTAGCTTCTTAATTCTGTTTCCACTCAAAGGCTTTTCTAGTTTAAAATCGGCTTAAATTGCATCATTTTTAAAAAGAGCCTAAGCTGCTTAGGGATACAGTGCAGTTACTAGTCTTTGACAGGGTCACTGCACCCCGGCCACGCCCAGTGCCTCAGTCCAGCTCTTACTTTTTCTACCTCCATCACTGAGTAGCAAAAGAGGGGCAAGGCCACCTTTTCTTCCTCCAGTGAGGAACTGGTTTTAGTGCTCTTTCAGCCCCCAGCATGGTTGTTCTCCCTGGCTTCAGTTCCTTTGCATTATCCTCATTACCTTGGGTTAGGTCTTGCATTTCAGAAGCTTATTAGTGGGGCGCTATCTCCCCTCCAGGGCTTTGGATGCTCTAGGATTAAATGGACTGTGTGCATTATAGTGACTGCTGTGTGGAAACGCGGTGTGTGCCTTCTCTAACTTATTCGCCTTTCTCTTTCTTTCTGTCTCCCCACTCTCTCTTTGCCTTTAGGTCCAAGCCGTAGTGGGTGCAATGAAAGCTCCATGCAGGCCTTACCATGGAAGGCTGTGACTCGCCTGTCATCTCTGGGAAGGACAATGGGTGTGGCATCCCTCAGCACCAGCAATGGACTGAACTCAACAGCACCCACCTCCCTGACAAACCCAGTAGCATGGAGCAGTCCACAACCGAAAACCACGGGGCCCTAGACAGCCTGAGGGTCCCCTTTAATGAGCGCATTCCAGACAGCACCAACTCAGCTGGCCCCAACACTGAGTCCACTAGCAAAGAGGTCAGCTGCAACGAATGCTTGGCCTCCTTCGCCAGTTTACAGACCTATATGGAGCACCATTGCCCCAGTGCCCGCCCACCTCTTCCACTGAGGGAGGAAAGTGGGAGCGATACCAGTGAGGAGGGGGACGAGGAGAGTGACGTGGAGAACCTTGCTGGAGAAATAGTCTACCAGCCAGATGGCTCCGCGTATATTGTTGAAAGCGTCAACCAGTTGATCCAAAGTGGGGGAGCCTGTGGCAGTGGGGCTCTCCCTTCGTTCGTTATGAACTCTCTACCCAACGCTGGGGGCAAACAAGGAGAACCCTCCTCTGCTGCACCCGTGTACCCACAGATCATTAATACTTTCCACATAGCCTCATCCTTCGGGAAATGGTTTGAGGGCTCAGACCAGTCCTTCCCGAATACCTCAGCCCTGACGGGCATCAGCCCCGTCTTGCACAGCTTCCGCGTTTTTGATGTGCGACACAAAAGCAACAAGGATTACCTGAACAGCGACGGTTCTGCCAAAAGCTCCTGTGTATCCAAAGATGTTCCCAACAATGTGGACCTGTCCAAATTTGATGGCTTTGTGCTCTATGGGAAGAGGAAGCCCATACTGATGTGTTTCTTGTGCAAGCTCTCCTTTGGGTATGTCCGCTCATTTGTGACCCATGCAGTGCATGACCATCGAATGACTCTGAGTGAGGAGGAGCGGAAAATTCTTAGCAATAAGAACATCTCCGCTATCATCCAAGGGATAGGCAAAGACAAGGAACCCCTTGTAAGTTTTCTGGAACCAAAAAATAAAAACTTTCAACACCCTTTAGTTTCCGCAGCTAACCTCATAGGCCCTGGACACAGCTTTTACGGTAAATTCAGTGGGATTCGAATGGAAGGGGAAGAGGCTCTCCAGACTGGCACTGCCAGTGGAGCAGAGCAGCCACCATCAGGCATCTTGGCGCCTGGTGCCCTCTTGAACCTTGGTGGGCTGACCAGCTCGGCTCTGAAAACCCCAATTACCTCAGTCCCCCTGGGCCCGCTGGCTTCCAGTCCTACCAAATCCTCAGAGGGAAAAGACTCTGGGGCAGCAGATAGTGAGAAGCAAGAAATGGGTGACCAGGATAGCCTCTCGGAAAAGGCAGAGCCAGCTGAGGAGGTGGAGGATGAAGAAGAGGAGGATGTGGAGGAGGAGGAGGAAGAGGAGGAGGAGGAGGAAGACGACGACGATGAGGGTTGCAAAGGACTGTTTCCAAGCGAGTTGGAGGATGAATTGGAAGATAGGCCCCATGAAGAGTCTGGGGCTGTGGCAGGTAGCAGCAGCAAAAAGGACCCTGCTCTCTCAAACCAAAGCATTTCTAACTCTCCCTTAATGCCTAACGTGCTCCAGACCCTGTCAAGGAGCACAGCTTCTTCTAGTTCTAATTCTGCTTCTTCCTTTGTCTTTGATGGTGCAAACAGGAGGAGTCGTTTAAGCTTTAACAATGAGGGCGGTGGAGCCAGTGTGGCAGAGGGCAGCAGGAGGTTGGACTTCATCGATGAAAGTGCCAATAAAGACAATGCCACAGCACCAGAACCAAATGAGAGTGCAGAGGGTGAGGATGGGAGCTACATCTCCCATCACCAGCATGCTGGTTCCCTCTGTGAGCTTGGGGGTGGGGAGTGCCCCTCGGGGAGTGGCGTGGAGTGCCCAAAGTGTGACACCGTCCTGGGCTCCTCACGATCACTAGGCGGCCACATGACCATGATGCATTCTCGCAACTCGTGTAAGACACTCAAGTGTCCCAAGTGCAATTGGCACTACAAATACCAGCAGACACTTGAGGCACACATGAAGGAGAAGCACCCCGAGCCAGGTGGCTCATGTGTGTACTGCAAGAGTGGGCAGCCACACCCCCGGTTGGCACGGGGTGAGAGCTACACTTGTGGTTACAAGCCTTTTCGCTGTGAGGTCTGTAACTACTCCACTACTACCAAAGGCAACCTCAGTATTCATATGCAGTCCGACAAGCATCTCAACAACATGCAAAACCTGCAGAATGGAGGGGGAGAGCAAGTCTTCAGTCACGCTGCTGGGGCAGCGGCAGCAGCTGCGGCAGCGGCAGCAGCTGCGGCAGCAAACATTGGTAGCACCTGTGGGGCCCCCTCACCCACCAAACCAAAAACCAAACCCACCTGGCGGTGTGAGGTGTGTGACTACGAAACCAATGTAGCAAGGAACCTTCGCATTCATATGACCAGTGAGAAGCATATGCACAATATGATGCTGCTTCAGCAGAATATGACCCAAATCCAACACAACCGGCATATGGGCCTTGGCAGCCTGCCCTCCCCAGCTGAGGCTGAGCTGTACCAGTACTACCTGGCACAAAACATGAATCTACCCAACCTGAAGATGGACAGCACTTCATCCGATGCCCAGTTCATGATGGGTGGATACCAACTCGATCCCACCAATCCTATGGCAACTATGGCTCCATCTCTAGGTGAGGTTGAAGTGTTTTCCTGTTTTTGCTGCTGTCATGTCTGTGTGGGGGGAGAGGGATTTTCTTTTTGCCATTAGGCTCTGTGGGTAGATGAGGTGCTGTCCATCCCAATCTTTTTTCTCCAATCCTATTCTGAAATATCTATAGCCTTCCACGCAATACATACATAGTTTGGTGAACCATGAAAGGGATACAGACCCTTCTCCATTCTCACCCTAACTTTTTCTTATCTTCAGAAAATCTTGGCACCCTCTTGTGTTCCTATGTATTTCTTGTGAACTTCAGGAAACTCTGTGGATGAATTGAATAGGGAAACACTGAAGCCACTGAGAGAGGATGCAATGGGTGAACATCGCTGATTGGATTGTTAAGGGTTCTCCAGTACCCGCAGCAAAGGCACCTTATACTC
Organism: Trachemys scripta elegans; assembly: GCF_013100865.1. Taxonomy (NCBI): domain Eukaryota; kingdom Metazoa; phylum Chordata; order Testudines; family Emydidae; genus Trachemys; species Trachemys scripta. The sequence goes on along the minus strand of NC_048310.1, from coordinate 2,594,126 downwards.
CCTCCTTAGTTTGGAGAGGGTGAAGCATACTATTGAAGGGGGATTTAATGAGAAAGGGGGAGGTCTGATGCTTGGAAGTTGCATTGTATTAGAGAGAGTAGATGTTGGTTATGGGGGTCTGGATCTGGAGAAGTGAAATATATTGACAATTGGTAGGTCAGGATAAACGTGATTGACAGTCGTGATAGATGCTTGTAGAGTGGGTGATATTTGCTTGGTGAAGGGAGCGAGTAGAGATGGTTGCAATGGATGCTGGTTTGAGATCTGAACTCAAAGCTTGAGCACCGAGAGTTGTTAGGCTAGGAAGGGTCGGACAAAGGTTGGCTTGTGTAGGGAAGGGAGGTGATCTGTTTATTTTGAAGAGGGTTTGTCATCCACACAGCATGTTCTCTGAACAGGCATATTAACGGTACTTTATTACCTGAAAACAAGACTTTATTATACATATACGCATGCATGTTGGCATCACAGTTGTCAGTAAAGGCACAGTCCTTGCACCAAGGAATTTACTATCTAAGAATAAAGTTAGAATTTGGAATGATGGGCTAAATCTCTTCTTGAAAGTCTGATATGCTGTTATAGTCAGTTAAAGGACACAACTGTATCTTCACCTACAGGAACCCTTGCTATAGTGCACACAATATGCATCTATCCATGTGTATTTGAGCTTCCTATTGCCAATCCAATATGAAACAGTGAAGCATAATAGAACTCTACCAGTTCAGCTCTGGCAAGGGTCTGTAGCATTTACCAGCTGAAATGACCCTTTCTCTGCACCCCAGTTCACTATAACCACAATTATTTGACACTGCTTTCAGAAGTTACATATACAAGGAGAGCACCTACTTTATCCTACATTCCTCTGACCTGACCTCCTTTTTACTGAACTCCGTCATTTGTAATCTTCTTCATCCATTGAGATTGGACAGGCTAGCTTGGTCTAAGACCGTTACTCCTAAGGCACTACGTTTTGGGTTCCCAAGACGCCAGCATCTTTTCCCTATACCCCTGTAGCAATGTAGCTTATTGCCGCACAGAGGAGCTTGATGATCTTAAATTTTCAAAACATCTGATTATTTGAGAGAGGAGAGAACACAGAACATCAAAAAGGAAAAGAAAAGGAAAACTGAGGAATGGAAGGCACTACAAACAAAAAGTAATTACAATTTTCTTCCACGTATCTGTTGTCCCAGCTTGTGTCCTTGTGGAAGGTGGCAATGGTTTTGTCTTTGCTGTGACTTTTTTTAATCGTTCCAGGTTGCCAGTAGAAACTATATAGAAACATTTATAATGTAGCTTGTTGACATTATTAACATTATGGGGAGTCAACATGTTTAGGGTTTCCTGAGGCATACCCCCATCAAAGTCCCCAGCCCTGCCTACCTTAAGCTCTAGGGAAGTGTGTCTGAGAGGAAGTGGGAGTAACCTAGCTGGTGTCCTACTCTTGAGTGACTCCAGCTGAATTACGAGCATCTTGAATGAGTCTAAGCTCGTTTGGGAAGTGATTTGTGACTTGTGCACTTTATGGCATTAGGAATCATGGCTACAAATCTTGAGCTAGGAGTTGCGGGGCAGAGTCCCTGCCCTTGCCAATAAGCACTGGACAATTCTAGCTGTTAGACCCAAAGTAAAAGATTTATCCTATTAGAGTGGCTTTGTTCTGCATGGATGCCTTTTAAGCCCCTTCCTCCTCACTTCCTTAGTCATCTGTCCCTTCTTTTTTATTTGCTGCTTATAAACATATTCATAGTCATTGTTTTGGCAGGTAGGAGGTACTTTGCCCCTTTTTTTCCATTGAATCCCAGACCTGCCTGTGGCTTGTAGGTTTGAGTAGAACACTGGCTATTCTGGGGATTCCATTTCCGTTCAGCATTCCTCATTGTGGAATGTGATTGGGATGAACTAGCTCAGAAGAGAGAGGCTAGGTTGCATGTCAGGAAAAATGGCCTGACGGGGTAGGTAGGCTGTGGAAAAGTCTCCCAGGGGAAGCAGAGGAAGCCTAGTTGTTTGGGACACTAAAAATGAGTGGCTTGTGCACTAGCAAGTGCCCTTGGGTGCATAATACTGCCCTGGCAGGAGAGGGAGTAGAGGATCAGACAGTACAATGGTGGGGATGAAAAACGTACCTAGATAGAGGAAAGGCCCCTAATCCATGCATGCCTTGGCATGTCGAAAGGAGTGCATGTGCCAGCAAGCTGGACTTTTCCCTCATTAGCCTTGTCTCCTGTCTGTGAGCGTTGTGTGTGCTACTGGGCATGGGACGCCTGCTCCAGTTGCCTGTGCCTTGCAAGCAGACGGAACAAAAGGCTTCATGGCTCTTCCCTGACTAGAGACGTAACTATCATTATGGCCATGCATCTCCGCAGGGAAGAGAGGCAGCACACGCAGTGCATTGAAAACTAGCCTCCACCATCCAGGAGCACTTGTCTTAGAAAAGGTTTGTGCAGATTTCTGGATTCTGCACAGGTTGCACGCCTGCTCAGCAAATTGAGACCGCTCCCGATGCTGGCTGTTCCTCCGCAAGTGACTGATAGCCTAGAAAGGAAAACAAGTAAAATCTCCCTTTTTTGATTAGCTTTAGACTTGAAGGCTAATCAGACTTAAAAATAACCCCTTAAACTGAGCTGGCACGCAGTCAGGCTTAGTTGTTGAAGAGGGGGGAAAAAAGCAAACCCAAACTAGCTGAAATGTGGGGGGAAGAAAGAGGAGCAGAGCTCCCCCATGGAGGCTGGTGGTTGGGCTATTTGCTTCGGCATGAGATCCCAGGTAACGGAGAGGAGTCTTCCCTCCTTCCACATCCTCACGCCTTTCTGACGATCTAAAGAAGAGCTCGCTGTATCCATTTACTATAAGTGAATGGAGGTCAGCTCTTGGTTTAGCTGGGTCAGTGATAATTTGAAGAGCGGGGATATGACAGAGCGAGAGAGAGAGAGAGCATGCGTCCTGCTGACTTTTTCTCTGACACACATACGCATACTTGTACTTCCCGTTATTAGCCGTCATCCTTTCTTTGGCCATAAGATCCTCCCCCCCCCCCCCCCCCCCCCGGCCAGGACTTTCCGTGAGCGTATCTACCATTCTGAATTTTTGTTCCAGACAAGTGCTGAGGCTTCCTGCTAAGAGCCTGGTACTTTTAGGGAGCTGCAGCTGTCGGCTCTTGCTAGTTGCAGAAATGAATTACTTTTGGTGCTGCTGCAGCATAACTTCCTAATCACACTGCTTGTGCTGCTGTGCATCATGGCCAGAGAGTCTCTTATTCAGCAGGGGCTGGGTTTGGATGTCCCATGGGTGACCTTTCTTGTCTCTTCCCTGTGTCCTTGCCTGCCTGAAGAGAACTGTCCGATTTCTGAGAGGTGACCACATAGGTGATAGAGCCCGCAAGTGGGAGAGTGTCAGACAGTTTTTCACAGAGCAGCACAGTGGAGACTTTCCCCTCCTAAAATCTGTTGGGACTTGCATTTATTTTCTCTCTGGCTGGCGAGGACCTGCTGTGCTCCTGGCCCAAGGGCCAGCAGGTACTGGGCTGGGCAACAAGGGACTGTTGTGCTCCGGGCCCAATGGCTGTAGACCCAGGCAGCTGGCACTTTTGTGCCTGGCCCGGGATACCAGCAGGGCAGAGGCTTGGGCAAGAGGTGAGAAGTCCTGTTGTGTTTTGCTTCTGACCCACGACCTGGTGGGCATATTATGGGGCATGCTGGGGGAGTGAATGTTCTGCTCTGCTCCTGTCATGGGAGGTACAGGATCCAGCTTTTCTGACTTGTATTTTTCTCTCTCCTTTGTGCAGTGGGTGGAGAGATCCCCCTGGACATGCGGCTGGGGGGCGGGCAGCTGGTGTCCGAGGAGCTAATGAACCTGGGTGAGAGCTTCACACAAACAAATGACCCATCACTGAAGCTCTTCCAGTGTGCTGTGTGCAACAAGTTCACTACAGACAACCTGGACATGCTGGGGCTGCACATGAATGTGGAGCGCACCCTACCTGAGGATGAGTGGAAGGCAGTGATGGGGGACTCATACCAATGCAAGTTGTGCCGCTACAACACACAACTCAAGGCAAACTTCCAGCTCCACTGCAAAACTGATAAGCACGTGCAGAAGTACCAACTAGTAGCGCACATCAAGGAGGGTGGCAAGGCCAACGAGTGGAGGCTGAAATGTGTGGCCATCGGGAACCCCGTGCATCTGAAATGTAATGCCTGTGACTACTACACCAACAGTCTGGAGAAACTGCGTCTGCACACAGTTAACTCCAGGCATGAGGCCAGCCTGAAGCTGTACAAGGTGAGGCTTGATAGCTCTTTATCTTCCTTGTGGGGGACCCGACTGTCAAATCTGAACTACGGTGAGAGTGGGATTTTAAACCCATTCAGTCTAGTACCTCCACGGGGCTTGGCCCCAGGCTCACTGGGATCACACACCTTGTCGGCTTGCACTTTGCTAGCAACTCTTCTGGGCTCCGAAAGCCTTAGGCCAAGCTTTTCAAAAGTGATAGTGACTGTTGGGTGCCCAACTTGAGAGGTTGAGCACCTATCCTCTGAAAATTAGATCCCTTTAAGGTGTGTGACATTGCACATCCAAAATCATCAGTCCTGTCTGAAAATCGCATCCCAACAAATGCTTTCTCACTGCTAATCTCGGAAGGGATTCTGCTAGCTAGGGTTTGCCTTATGTCAGGTTGCTCATCCTTGCAAACAACTTTCAAAAAGCTACTCCCATCCAAGCAGGAACTCCAGGCAGTGTGCTTGTGCTAGAATGGAAAATGCGTGTGGGGAGTGTCAAAGAAGCTGCCAGTGCCCTGTTTCTTTTGCGCGGTGTATATAGGAGTGCTAAGGATGTGTTCTTGGACCACTGCTTGAGCCTGCTGGAAAGGAGCGAGAACAAATTTTATACATGTAGTTGACTGAAGGCCTGGTCAAACTGACAGCTTCCCTAGGACGATATGTCACAGCCTTTCATTACCACTAACCTTCCACGTTACATGTTGCTGCATGACTGCTATCTTGGTTTTTGTCTTTTTTTCCTCTTGCCTCCAATTTTCTGTCCCTTCTGTAACCATCTTTTCCTCTCCTGCCTCATTTCCCCCCTCCCCCCACCCAAACCCTGTAGGCTGTAACCCAAGAGAAGCTCCAGATACAGTAAATAGTCCTTTCACTCGCGCAGCAGAATTGCTCCAGACGTTTTTATTGATTTTCACTGGACTTAAAGCTTCACCTTTTTCTCTAATCATCCCATAATGGCTTTAGTATGAACAATCAGGTACAAATCGCCATAAATCTAAGCAGCCTCACTTCGCATACCTTCTACTCACTTACACATGCTCTGTACCTTGCTGTCTTCTCATTTTGCTCAATTTTATATTCTCTGTCTGTCTTTTCTCCTTTCCTCTCCTCTCCCTATAGCCCTAAAGGGGTCTATAATTTTGGATTAGACTAGGCGGTCTCATTTTGTACCCTATTTCTTTCATTTTCTAAACCTGCCATGCCTTCGTGCTGTTTCAGGTGAGTTCAAAACTTTGCATCTCTCCCTGTGTCAGTCCCCCCAGACTAAGGAGGAAATGTGCGGTTTTTAACATAGGGAGTTGTTCCAGGAAATGGATTACTCCAGGAATTTCAGGGGGAGAGGGGAAAGTGATAGGAGGGGTGAATAGTTTAGCCTAGGCTAGAACAACTGGAGACTCAGCTAGTATGAACAGGGCATGCCCTGAGGAAGCTCCTGGAGCTCCAGGCCCAGCGGATGTGACCGGGGCTCCTCTGAACATTGCTGTTATCCGTGGCATGGCATGGCATAGCTCGGCTCTGAAGATGACTAAGTTCACTCCTATTTCTCTGCTTTCAAGTATCCTATTTTAGTAAAGTCAAAGAAGCTGGGATATGTATGAGAGGGAATTTGGGGTGAATGTGGGAACAGGAGAGATCTCTGAGAGGCTAGGAGAGGACATCTAAATAAAGTGGTCTGTCTTCAGAATTAAAACTCATGTACCAAGCATCATGATTTCAACTTGTAATAGTCTTTAGATTTGATTTTTGTTGTTCTTGTGTGAGGACAAGACAATGGTGACAGGCTGCAAAATTTCTTGGTTCAAACCCTCTGGCTCTGTTGTGCTCCCTGGTGAGAAAGCAGATTGCGGGCACTGGCTTTCTCCTTCCCTCCCTGTTTCCTGCCGAAACAGGAAAATGATAAATGAAGAGATGGTGCGGGGAACGCTTTTCTAAAACAATATATTGGAGGCTTGTGAAAGGCCTTTCCCAGACAGGCGAAGGAATTCATTCTCAAGGACACTCGGTAGATTCAGCCCTGAGCACTTAGTCACGATTTTAAAATCTCGTTTGTCTTTGAAGTGAGAGTTGCAGTGAAACATTCAAGCAAGAGAGAGCAGGAACTACCTTGGTATCAAAATACTGAACCCGGGCACCTACTGGTCTAGCATAGGTATAAATGTCTGCTAGTGTAGCCACACATTCCCTGAAATGCTTGTATGGAATTCATTGCGTTGGTACCCCAACCACTTTCATTGTAAATCGTATAAGTCATGTAGCTCCTTTACTTAGTTACCATTGTGCTGTTCAATGAAAGGAGAGATTCCCAGAGAGGAGTAGCCCAGCGCATTGATGGATTCGGTGCTCGTTTTCATGGAAGAACTTGGCTGTAGATAGACAGAGTTGTTCACTGAGGTCCTCAGCTCAGAGTTTCCATTCTTTAGTGTGGTTTTAGTGCCATGGAGCTTTGATAGCTGATGGGAGGAGTGGGGGCAGTTCATGGACCAGTTTCTCTTCTCTTCTCTCAGCCCTTGGTGTGGTCTGCAGTAAATTGAGATTGATTGGATGTTATTTTTCCTCTTGCTAATGTAATCCATTAGCCTGGCACATGCATAATCAGTTTAGAGCACAGTTAACTGGATGTAATCGAGTTCTTCTCTGTCTGCTGGAGAAAATCCTCTCCAGATGCTCCCTGGGTGAGAGAGCGCACAAAGCTTACCGCGCACAATCCTCCTTACTCTGCCTCTTTGCCGCTTTCCTTTTAAATCATGTTATTGGCCACTTGGGTTGCCCAAGAGCCACTTCTTCAGCAGCAAGTGGCGGAGCTGGAAAGTGTGATCCTGAGACCTCGTTAGTCAGCAGCATGACGAGCCTGTGAGTCCTCCCCTGCCATGTGTCCGGTGCTTTCTGGTGAGGGTGGAGTGAGAGACTGCTTGAAATTTTAACACAATCTCTTTCCAAGGTCCCAGTATTTCAGGATGTCTTAAGCCCAGTTCCCTCTTATAAGGGGGAGGATTCTTTGGTGGGGTGTTTTGTGTTGGAGTTTCTCTCACTGATAAACACAGAGAGATCTGACAACCTTCCCCCACTCTCCTTTCCCCCCCTCTAAGTTGTCAAACTAGGACTTGTGCTGAAATCCTGGGAGCCCGAAGGAATATAGCGTCTGTCTCTCACCACTGCTTGTGCTCTCATGTCCTCTGTCAGTATATTTTCATACTGCCAGACAAATAACCCAGAAAGTGCCACTAGTATCGTAAATATTTGTTTCAGCTCTAAGTGGAATGAGGTGGATATGCTGGTTCAGGAGATGAATAGGATATGAAATATTTCAATTCTAGTTGAGGCAGTGTGGTCTAGCTGAAATGCATGGGGCTGGGAGCTGAGAGACGGGGATCCATTCTAGGGTCAGCCACTGACTTGCTCTGTTAGCTGGGGCAGATCCCTTCCTTTCTCTGTAACATGGGAGCGATAATACTCCTTTTCCTTCAGTGCTTTGAGATTTATGGAGTATTTCTGATCTTGAGACAGTATGCAGACAGAGAAACTTTTTAACCTGTTTCAGAGTAGCAGCCGTATTAGTCTGTATCTGCAAAAAGAAGAACAGGAGTACTTGTGGCACCTTAGAGACTAACAAATTTATTAGAGCATAAGCTTTCGTGGACTACAGCCCACTTCTTCGGATGCATATAGAATGGAACATATATTGAGGAGATATATATACACACATACAGAGAGCATAAACAGGTGGGAGTTGTCTTACCAACTCTGAGAGGCCAATTAATTAAGAGAAAAAAAAAAAAAAGACTTTTGAAGTGATAATCAAGCTAGCCCAGTACAGACAGTTTGATAAGAAGTGTGAGAATACTTACAAGGGGAGACAGATTCAATGTTTGTAATGGCTCAGCCATTCCCAGTCCTTATTCAATCCTGAGTTGACTGTATCTAGTTTGCATATCAATTCCAGCTCAGCAGTCTCTCGTTGGAGTCCATTTTTGAAGTTTTTCTGTTGTAAAATAGCCACCCGCAGGTCTGTCATAGAATGACCAGTGTTCTCCCACTGGTTTTTGAGTATTATGATTCCTGATGTCAGATTTGTGTCCATTAATTCTTTTTTGGAGAGACTGTCCGGTTTAGCCAATGTACATGGCAGAGAGGCATTGCTGGCACATGATGGCATATATCACATTGGTAGATGTGCAGGTGAACGAGCCCCTGATGGTATGGCTGATGTGACATCATCATAGGACCTAATCACTTAAATAGATATGTGGACAGAGTTGGCATCGGGCTTTGTTACAAGGATAGATTCCTGGGTCAGTGTTTTTGTTCAGTGATGTGTGGTTGCTGGTGAGTATTTGCTTGAGGTTGGGGGGTTGTCTGTAAGTGAGGAGAGGTCTGTCTCCCAAGATCTGTGAGAGTAAAGGATCATCTTTCAGGATAGGTTGTAGATCTCTGATGATGCGCTGGAGAGGTTTTAGTTGGGGGCTGAAGGTGACAGCTAGTGGTGGTCTGTTATTTTCTTTGTTGGGCTTGTCTTGTAGGAGGTGACTTCTAGGTACTCGTCTGGCTCTGTCAATCTGTTTTTTCACTTCAGCAGGTGGGTATTGTAGTTTTATGAATGCTCGATAGAGATCTTGTAGATGCTTGTCTCTATCTGAGGGATTGGAGCAAATGCGGTTATATCTTAGAGCTTGGCTGTAGACAATGGATCGTGTGGTGTGTCCTGGATGGAAGCTGGAGGCATGTAGGTAAGTGTAGCAGTCAGTAGGTTTCCGGTATAGGGTGGTATTTATGTGACCATCGCTTATTAGCACAGTAGTGTCCAGGAAATGGACCGCTTGTGTGGATTGATCTAGGCTGAGGTTGATGGTGGGATGGAAATTATTGAAATCATGGTGGAATTCCTCAAGGGCTTCTTTTCCATGGGTCCAGATGATGATGATGTCATCAATGTAGTGCAAGTAGAGCAGGGGCGTTAGGGGACGAGAGCTAAGGAAGCGTTGTTCTAAGTCAGCCATAAAAATGTTGGCATACGGTGGGGCCATGCGGGTTCCCATAGCAGTGCCGCTGACTTGAAGGTATATATTGTCCCCAAATGTGAAATAGTTGTGGGTGAGGACAAAGTCACAAATGGCTGAGCCATTACAAACATTGAATCTGTCTCCCCTTGTAAGTATTCTCACACTTCTTATCAAACTGTCTGTACTGGGCTAGCTTGATTATCACTTCAAAAGTTTTTTTTTTTTTTTTCTCTTACTTAATTGGCCTCTCAGAGTTGGTAAGACAACTCCCACCTGTTCATGCTCTCTGTATGTGTGTATATATATCTCCTCAATATATGTTTCACTCTATATGCATCCGAAGAAGTGGGCTGTAGTCCACAAAAGCTTATGCTCTAATAAATTTGTTAGTCTCTAAGGTGCCACAAGTACTCCTGTTCTTTTTGCGGATACAGACTAACACGGCTGCTACTCTGAAACCTACAATTTGAAAGGAACTCTCTGGCTTCCCCCTATTTCTTGCCTGTTTCTGAAACAAAGGAATGTAGTTTATGCATCACCTTGTTTCTCTGTGATCCCTACAGATGTTCAAGCACTTGCCTAAGACAGCCAAGCTAATGTATAGTCCCTGAAGTGCAGCCCCTACAAGGGAAGCATGGAGATGGCTTAATACCAGTGCACTGCATCATGTGACAGCCACTGGCTTTTTACAGCTTGTTTTCTGGTCAGTGTTTTTTCCATGAAAAATCTGTTACCCCAAGCAGGTAGATAGGGACCCATCCAGACTCCTTACACATGAGATTCCAACAAGGGTCCCACCACTAGGAAAGAAGTTATGACCTATCCAAATCCATTGTAGTGACAGGGCTTATGCAGGGGCACCTTCGCTAGGAGAGAGACTGAGACAAAACAGTACCCTCCATATAGGAAGGGTGCAAGTATAGATTCCACTAGAGCCTATTTCCCAGATGGTTTCCAGTGGGAATTAATTCACTAGAGCAGGAGCGGCGGCTAGGAGCTTCCTGCAGAATGTTTTACAATAAGCGCTCTGTGAAGATCTCTTTGAAGTGTAAAAAGCTGGGTTAGAACCAGAGCCTAGGCTGGGAGCACTGGAGGAACACATAGCTTAGCATGTTTGTCAAAGTAATGAGTGTCGCGTATCCTTGCCCTGCATTCTTTGCATGGATATCTCCCTGTTAGGCAGGGAATGGGTCAGTTGGAGAGGAGGCCTCCTTCGATGACACGCTGGCTGTAGAAAGCTCTATGTAGAGTTCTTCATTAACCTGTAGCAGCTGGGCAGTGGGAATAGGAAACGTTTCGTTTGTGCCTGTGGAATTACCAGCAGACTGTCCCTTCGTCGGTGAAGCTGTTGGTCCAGTTCACTGTGTGCCATGCGGGAGACTCACCCCAGACTCAATCTGCTCAGAAAAGAGACAGATCTGGTCAGGCGGGAGGCAGGCTCAATGCTGCTGTCTGCATGGGGCAGAGAAGCTCTGGAAGTGAGGTGCTTGCTGCAGGTCAGGTGCCAATAGCTCATCCTTAATTGTTTTTGTTTAACAAAGAAGAAAAGGACCTAGCACAGGGGTACTCAAACTGGGGGTCGTGACCCGTCAGGGGGTCACAAGGTGGTTACATGGGAGTCACAAGTTGCCAGCTCCGTGGGACTGACAGCCCCGAGCTCCCGTTAAATTAAATTACACATCCCCATTTTTAATTTATAAGGGGGGGTCACACTCAGAGTCTTGCTGTGTGAAAGGGGTCACCAATACAAAAAGTTTGAAACCCACTGACCTAACACACTGAGTCTTGGTCTACACTACCCGCCTGATTCGGCGGGTAGAGATCGATCTTCTGGGATCGATTTATTGTGTCTCATCTGGACACGATAAATCGATCCCAGAAGCGCTCCCCCGTCAACTGCGGAACTCCTGCTCGCCGAGAGGAGGAAGCGCTGTCGACGGGGGAGCTTGCCTGCGCCACGTGGACCCGCAGTAAGTAAACTTAATTCAATCTAGGAAACGTCGACTTCAGCTACACTATTCTCGTAGCTGAAGTTGCGTTTCCTAGATCGATCCCCCACCCCTGTTCTCTGTGGAGAGAAAGGGATGTTTTCAATCTCCCCTGCTTTCTGCTAGATGTAGGAGGCCGCAGAAGGGTACCCTATGACTCGCGCTCTGTCTTTGGAACCTGTGGTTCTCACACCTTGTTTTAATTTAGGTGGATTTGTTTTCACTTTCATCAAAAGTTAAAATAGGGCCAGTTGTTGCAGAAGGTGAAGTGTCAGGCAGGGCTCCTGTATGCTGGAAGTGGAGTTAGTACCACCCGGATGGGCATGGTATAAGAACCTACAAGAGAAGAACTGGAGTTCCACCATCCTCATGTTTCGCCCCCCCTTATTCAGGGGACACTTGTTCTCACACTTGAATGGTTTGCAGTCAGCACTTTTGCTAAGAATATCCTTTCTTGCATCACAGTAAACCAGCTTTTTCCTCTGTATCGTGTCTCTGATCCCAAAGAATTACAAATCCTTTTCCTGAAGGAGAACTCTATAGAGCTCAAAAGCGTCTGTCTTTTACCAAGAGAAGTTGGTCCAATAAAAGGTATTACTTCACCCATCTTGTTTCTTACAAATGAATAGTCACTTCACACTCCACTTGAAAAGCAGCCATTTCACATTGCAATTCACAACAGTTTAGATTAAGGACAAGCAGTTAGGAAGAATTATCCAGTTAAACTGCAAAGGACTTCTATGGATGTAGAAAGTAATTTCCCAAGTTGGAACTGGGCCAGAAGACCAGAGTTAACTGCTTTTGCAAAAAGTGTCAATGGAACTGTAATGCCTACCTACACCACAGCACCGCCTGGCAGCAGCTTGGCTCATTTGTAGAGCCCCGTGCGGATATATCTGATCAGCGATCTGCAAAAATGGTCCATGGATATCCACATCTGCTCTGAGTGGTAGCCGCGTTAGTCTGTATTAGCAAAAACAACGAGGAGTCCTTGTGGCACCTTGGAGACTAACAAATTTATTTGGGCATAAGCTTTGGTGGGTTAGAACCCACTTCATCAGATGCATGGAGTGGAAAATACAGAAGCAGGTATAAATACATGAAAAGATGGGAGTTGCCTTACCACGTGTGAGGTCAATCTAACAAGACAACTCAATTGACGGCAGGATACCAAGGGAGGAAAAATAACTTTTGTAGTGGTAATGAGAGTGGCCCATTACAGACAGTCAACAAGAAGGTGTGAGTAACAGTAGGGGGAAATTAGGTTTAGGTTTTATAATGACCCAACCACTCCCTGTCTTTATTCAGGCCTAATGTAATGGTGTCCAATTTGCACATTAATTTCAGTTCTGCAGTTTCAGGTTGGAGTCTGTTTTTGAATTTTTTTGTTGAAGAATTGCCACTTTTAGGTCTGTTTAGTGACCAGAGAGGTTGAAATTTTCTCCTACTGGTTTTTGAGTGTTATGATTCTTGATGTCTGATTTGTGTCCATTTATTCTTTTGCGTAGAGACTGTCCGGTTTGGCCAATGTACATGGCAGAGGGGCATTGCTGGCACATGATGGCATAGATCACATCGGTAGATGTGCAGGTGAACGAGCCCTGGATGGTGTGGCTGATGTGGTTAGGTCCTGTGATGGTGTCCCTTGAATAGATGTGTGGACAGAGTTGGCACTGGGGTTTGTTGCAGGGTTTGGTTCCTGGGTTGGTATCTTTGTTGTGTGGTGTGTATTTGCTTTAGGTTGGGGGGCTGCATGTAAGAGAGGACATCTGCTCCGCGGATATCCACAGATTTTCGGGGCTCTACTCGTTAGGTTAGTGCTGGCTCAGAGGGAAGATTCCTGCCAGCTGAATCACTGGCACCACTTCTTGTTGCTCCCAGATATTTTTTTGAGATCTCTCCGTCAAATACTGATTTCTAGACAAATACTTGCTGGTTTTAAGATCAGTCTTTTTATCCCAGAGTGCAGACCAGAGAAGAGAGAATTTGTCCACTTACAGAAATGTTGTGCAGGTTTCCTTATCCCGAACTAAGCTTCTGAACTGAAATGGGTTTCAGGACTGGAGTAAGCTTCAAAATCTAGAACAAGCGTCTGAGCTACACTAAACACTGAGCTGGACCAGCCTGCTCATGCGCTATAGCAAGCTCCCATGTTAGAACGGGCTCCTCACCAAGGGCCTGCGCCTGCCTGCTCTGAGCTCCCAGGAGTCCAAGCCCCAGATGAAGAGTTGTGCTGATGGGCTCTGTGGCCCACCTGAGAAGTTTGGGTATTATGCCATTGGGTTTTGCAGCACTCCCGCTACGCAATGTCTTTATCAGGGACCAAATCCCTTCCAACATGCGTAAATCTGTACAGGTTTCAGGGTCTGGAATTGCATCTACTACTAATGCTTCCAGGACAGGGCATGGAGTTGCTTCAGGACGCTTAAGTGCAGTCTCACAATATTTTCCCTCTTTTCAGACCTTTTTCTTGGGATGAAGATGTTTTACCATTAGCCATATTTATCACACATAAACCCCATGTGAAGTAAAGTTTTGGATCAAAGTGATTGAATAGCTTTGAATGCAGGCCATTATTTATTAGATCTTTATTCCCTCTTCTGCCCAGTTCTCAAAATAAGCTTCACAATCCACTTTTGCTCTTGCCCCCAAAATACCTTGTAAATGTTTGTTTAGCATCATCATGGCACTATATGGCCTCGGACATCTTTTGCAGAATTTGAAAAGTCTCATCAGATAGGCAAGGGCATCGTTGCAGCGTTTTAGGTTTGAAATGGTGTCTGTAGCTTCTCGGATGACTCTGATTCTGGCTGTCCCAGCTGATTTTGTCATCTGGGAGAGCACTAAGTGCATCGGATAGAGTACTCTGTCACAGTCCATAACCGAAGCGCCCCAGACCCTGCCAGAACAATGGATGCAAAACCTGCAGACATATCTCCACTGCTACAACAATCAACGCCCTCCAGGACACACCTTTCAAGATCCATGGTCCTACACCTGCCTACCATAACAAGTGGGTACCTCATCCAGTGCACTAAATGCCCCAATAACTATGTGGGTGAAACCAGACAATCCCCTACGCTCTCAAATGAACTCACACAGAAAAATGATAAAAGACAAAAGCACCCTGTCACCGGTGGGTGGACACTTCACAAGGTGACCTCTCTGTATCTGACCTACCAGTCCTCATCCTCAAAGGAAACCTGCACGACACTTTTAAAAGATGAGCCTGGGACCTTAAATTCATAACTTTGCTAGACACTAAAAATCATGGTCTTAACAGAGACACTGGATTTATGGCTTGTATGACTAGGTTACAATCTGTAACCCACTAAGCTCCCCCTCTTTTGTCTTACGACTCCAGGGGTGTTAACGGGTCCCTTCACCTTGAATGGCCCCTCAGAATATATGATAACTACTTACACTAAACTATCTGTTCAACCTTGTATTTAGCTGTTACACTCTGAGAACCATTCCCAGATCTGAAGAAGCTCTGTGAGTCTAGAAAGCCTGTCTCTCCCACCAACAGAAGTTGGTTCAATAACCGATATTATCTTGCCCACCTCGTCTCTCAAATATCCTGGGACTGACATGGCTATAATCACTGCATCACAGTACACAGTGGTCAGCCAGGAAGATAAGTGACTCCCATCTCCTGTCGTGTAGAACTTGTCTTAAGGCATGTCACTTCTTGGTGACCTGCCTTTAACTGCAAGGACTTAAGAGCACATGGGCATGCACACACAAACTCCTCCTTACATATTATCCCCATGTATGTTTCACAAAGATGATGATGACCAGGCTTTCAGTGGAAACCTTACGTGATGCTCCTTGGTGAACTAGAATGTAAATACCAGAACCAGGGGGCCTGCAATCCTTATGCACCACTGCGCCCTCTGCCAGCTGGCATCAAGAGGTCCTTGGGTCCCACATTCTCCTCCACCTGACTCAGAATGGTGTGTCTGTAGCCTCTCCCCCAAGTAAAACATCCCTGCATCTCTATGCATTCAAGGAAGAAAGGATAAACCAACCCTACAATGAATACGCTGCAGTTGGATTCTACTTTGCTTTCTCCTCTTAGGACTCATTAAGGAATTTTAATACAGGTAACACATATTATCCATTTAACTCTTTCAAAAACCTAATCCTGGGGCCTTCACACTCCCTGTGCCAGCCTGCTCCACCATATTACCCGGGCAGTAAAATAGAGTTTTGCATTTAATGTTGTAATACAAAAATACCTTAATATAGGACCAGCCACCATGTTCTGTATGTTTGTCCCTTAGGAGGGGTTGGGACTGAATGAATTTAGAGTGTAAAACCACTTGTAAAATACTTCATTTATTCAAGTCAGACCTTTTTTTAGACACATCTTGTCCCTGCTTTTACAATATTGTGGTATGTCCTGACCCATATTCAGCCAATGTCCTAGGGAGGCAAATTTGGTTTGCACAGTGATGAAACTGAAAAAGCATTGAAGATAAGAGACCAAATAGACTCCAAAGGCAATAGGAGTGAGCAATCCAAAGTCGAAGGGTTGGGAATATTGGAGCAGAGCAGCCTCCCAACCCTTCTGTCTACTTGTTAAAGTAAAATTCAAACTCCAAATTGTCAAGGAAGATTTAGAATTCAGTCCAAAATGTTTCTCTCCATTTTTTGCCCAGTCTTTGACCCTAATCATAGGAAAGGTGGAAGAAGTGCTTATTGCCTCCGTCACCATCGCTTCACGGACAAGTGTGAACAGTCCTGTGGGCTTGGCTTCTCTTTGTCACTGAAGTGGGGGTGTGTGGGTGGGGGAGAGAGAGCAGGAAGGCTTAAGGGATTCTTTCCTAGCTGTCCAGGCTTTGATTGTTATCTCCACAACTAGGGATTGTAAACTGTGACCAGAGTACAACCCGAGCCCTGTACGTCACTGCACAATGCCCGTGCTCATCTGAATTCACACTTCATTATTTCTCAGTGTAAGCTGAGAATATATCTGAGTGTTTTGTTGAAATTCTACAAAGTAGTGTCTGGCTCATCCTACTGTGCCATATCTGTCGACTGCAGACCAAGGATGGAAGCAAGGCAATTCAGGGGAGCAATTTCTTGACAGTTTGATATACTGCTGGTTCTCTTGAGTCCAAATAAAACAGCATGGAATTACACTCTGAAGATTCTGATTACTGATTGGAATCCGTCAACCGTGGTGGTTGTTTGGAACACCTGCTAATGACAGCTCTGGGTTCCAGAACCGCATGAGAAGAGCCTTGAGCTCTGTGTCTGATCAGTCAGAGGGGAATGAAGCAGATTCATAGATTCTAGGACTGGAAGGGACCTCGAGAGGTCGAGTCGAGTCCCCTGCCCTCATGTACTCACTTGCATATATAGATGTACTCACTTGCATATATTTACTCTCTCTGATTATAGCTGCAGATTTGGCATTGTGAGACGTTCTAATTGGGAGAGTTAAAATGAAGTTTACTAGAGCTTGGTATCAGGAGGTCCCAAGGCTCTCTGGAGGCATACCCTGTTTAAAGTGCTAAGAAGACAGTCGTGCCATTGCTTAGTCTGGGCCTGAGAGATTCCCTGTAGTGGGTGGGTCTATGAGATGGGAGTACTACATCTATAAGAGATCAGAATAGGCAAATCCAGACACCCTGTGGCATGTTTGCGCTGCAAGCCATCTGCTAGGCAGCTTGTCCTTCCAGAAGAAGCTCATCCATTCATAGAATCACTTCTTGCCAGCTGCCTAATGAGTCCATAGTCCCAAATGGCTAGGCCGAGGCCCTACTCTCACATTCCTACCATGCAGAGGGCGCCAGGAGAGAGGCTTGAGAGATGCTGTTTGGAATGTTAAACTGCTTTTGCATTTCCAGGTGAAATGGGTCCCGTGTCCTTGCCAGAATTTGAGGCTGCAGCAGCTGCAGCCGTGTTGCAGGCAGTGTGGCTACAGGATCTTTTGGTGCCTCCTCCCCTGCTTATAATATTCAATAATATCGCAAGCCCTGAAGTCTCTCTCGAAGCTGAGCCCGTTGTGCTGTGCTTTTCCTAGTAGCAAATAATAACTTCGTCCCAGGAAGTCACAATCGCACTTTTGTAACCGATGAAAATGGGGTTGTCCCCTGTACAATAGTTAAACTGTTCAACTCTTGTTCAGGGTGACCATTGCACAGGTGTTTTCAGCAATGGGTCAGTTTCCTAGTGTGTGTATGGGGGCCTTGGTGTGCTCCCTACCCAGAGAGGGATCAGTGTGATGTGGGATTGGCTCTTGATTTGTCATAACCTGTTAGAAATACCACTTTGCAAGTCAGCTTCATCCCATGATGTCGCCTAAGACAAGTGTGCTTTCTTTGGACAGTGCTATGCAACTAATTACAGCTATAGTCTGAAAAGTGCCTATGGAAATGGTATTTGTGGTTCTCTTTGATCTGATCCTATGTAAAAAGTGCTTAGTTTACAATTAAAGATGTTTTTTCTGACTGCCAGCTCTGCAAATTCAGCCTACCCTTAAAGAATCAAGTGGGTTCTTTCCCTCTTGTACATCATTACTTGCAATAAAAGTTTCACAAATCTAATTGTGCCAGGAGTTGCACTTGTGAAAACCAAATGTCTTTAAATTGTGCTTTAGTTACACCAGTGCAGCCATCAGTGGTTCACACAGGTGTGTCTGCTTGGAACTTAGTAAACAAGTCTGTTGCTGGTGCACAAGGAGGAATAGACTCCAGCTCATTCAGTCTGAGCATTCTTGGATCTTTAGAGCTAGTAGGAGTAAGAAGCATTAACTAAAACAACGAGGAGTCCTTGTGGCACCTTAGAGACTAACAAATTTATTTGGGTATAAGCTTTCGTGGGCTAGAACCCACTTCATCAGATGCGTGAAGTGAAAAATACAGGAGCAGGTATAAATACATGAAAGGATGAGGTTTGCTTTACCAAGTGTGAGGTCAGACTAACGAGATGAAATCAATTAACAGCAGGATACCAAGGGAGGAAAAATAACTTTTGAAGTTATTAGCACTGTAGTGCTAATAAGCGATGGTCACATAAACACCACCCTATACCGGAAACCTACTGACCACTATACTTGCCTACACGCCTCCAGCTTTCATCCAGACCACATCACACGATCCATTGTTTACAGCCAAGCTCTAAGATACAACCACTTTTGCTCCGATCCCTCAGACAGAGACAAACACCTACAGAATCACTATCAAACCTTCTTAAAACT
Organism: Trachemys scripta elegans; assembly: GCF_013100865.1. Lineage (NCBI taxonomy): Eukaryota > Metazoa > Chordata > Testudines > Emydidae > Trachemys > Trachemys scripta. The sequence goes on along the minus strand of NC_048310.1, from coordinate 2,575,651 downwards.
GCAGTACCTGATGAAGTGAAGAAACAGATTGACAAAGCCAGAAGGGTACCGAGAAGTCACCTATTACAAGACAGGCCCAACAAAGAAAGTAACAGAATGCCACTAGCCGTCTCCTACAGCCCCCCCAACTAAAACCTCTCCAGTGCATCGTCAAGAATCTACAACCTATCCTGAAGGACAATCCCTCACTCTCACCGATCTTGGGAGACAGGCCAGTCCTCGCCTACAGACGGCCCCCCAACCTGAAGCAAATACTCACCAGCAACAACACCACACAACAAAAACACTAACCCAGGAACCAAACCCTGCTACAAACCCCAGTGCCAACTCTCCACATATCTATTCAAGGGACACCATCAAAGGACCTAACCACATCAGCCACACCATCCTGCACATCTACCGATGTGATCTATGCCATCACGTGCCAGCAATGCCCCTCTGCCATGGACATTGGCCAAACCGGACAGTCTCTACGCAAAAGAATAAATGGACACAAATCTGACATCAGGAATCATAACATTCAAAAACCAGTAGAACACGTCAATCTTTCTGGTCACTCAACAACAGACCTGAAAGTGGCAATTCTTTTACTTGTTTACAGCCAAAAAAAAAAAAAAGAAAAAACAAACTCCAACGTGAAGCTGCAGAACTGGAATTAATTTGTAAAGTGGATACCATCAGATTAGGCCTGAATAAAGACTGGGAGTGGTTGGGTCATTACAATACCTAAACTTAATTTCCCCAATACTAATTTCTCCTTACTGTTACTCCCACCTTCTTGTTGACTGTCTGTAATGGGCCACTCTCTTACCAGTTCAAAAGTTATTTTTCCTCCCTTGGTATCCTGCTGTTAATTGATTTATTTCATTATACTGACCTCACACTGGGTAAAGCAACCCCCATCCTTTCATGTATTTATACCTGCTCCTGTATTTTTCAGTCCATGCATCTGATGAAGTGGGTTCTAGCCGATGAAAGCTTATGCCCAAATAAATTTGTTAGTCTCTAAGGTGCCAAAAGGACTCCTCGTTGTTTTTGCTGATACAGACTAACATGGCTACAACTCAGAAGCATTAACTAGTTCTGTTAAGTCGGCTGGCCTGACTTCCATAATACCTTGGATTGTTCCCCTTCTGACAGCCACCAAAAATGCCTTGATTTGTTCCTATCCTCTTCCCCTGTGCTGTTTTTAAAGCAGTGAAACAGGGAGGGGCTATCCTGGAGAGAGCTTTTCCAGACCTCTGAACGGGTCAGCCACGTGGAGTTGGGCTTAGGACCCGGCTTTCCCACTCTCCCACACATTAGTCAGACTTCTGCTGCTTTGCAGCCTGCTGTGGTTTAATCAGTGTTGTGTGTAATGGTTTGGCTAGAAACGTAGGTGCTGTCTCATTTTACGTTTTTTCTCTCGAATCTGATTAAATTAATGGGGATATCCCATCTCCTAGAACTGGAAGGGACCTTGAAAGGTCATCGAGTCCAGTCCCCTGCCTTCACTAGCAGGACCAAGTACTGATTTTGCCCCAGATCCCCAAGCGGCCCCCTCAAGGATTGAACTCACAACCCTGGGTTTAGCAGGCCAATGCTCAAACCACTGAGCTATCCCTCCCCCCTTGTATCTCTCTGCCCCCCACCCTGTCACATGGTCCTTTTCATGGGCTCCAAGTCTGCCAGCACAGGGCAGTAGGAAGGAGGAGAGTTGATGCAGTGGAGATCATGTTGCTCTGATGTACTTTCAGGGACGGCAGGCCCAGCACGACCTCTTCTCCCATCAGCTCTCTTGCAGCAAGCTTGGTTCACAAGTAGGGAGTTCACAAGCCCTGGTGCTTTCATTTTACTCTGTTTGGATACTGTTGAAAGGAGTTAATGTTCTCTGGCCTGCTACCATTCGCTTCTGCTGTCCAATGGCATGTATCTTTCACTCAGGCATTTTCCGTCTCCTGTGCATACATTGGAAAACGGTGTCTCACTCACTCCTCCCCCTTTTTTTCCTCATGCTCCGAGAATGGTAGGTTTAAAAAAAAACAAACACAAAAAAAAACCACCTGAGGAAGTTTCAGGCAGCAGTAACAAAGCCTGTCTCCACAGAGCGGAGGCTAATTACACAGCTAATTAATCCAACAGATGTCACTTTAAATGCCTGACTCTTTGTGAATCTGTTGCGCACACATGCTGGTTAAACAGACTTCATAGGCCCCGTTCACAATGCCTGCTCAGGCTGTTGGTGACTGTCACTTTAAAGCGTGGGGTGTCCTGTACCTTGTTTGCATCCAGAAACTGGTCCTGGAGAGTTGAGTCTAGACTTCATCCAAAATAGATGGCAGTCAGAGAGAACATTCTTGTGATAGTTCCGGTTAATCGATAGCCCCAGCACCCCGCCTCCCAGCATGCCCCCTCTTGTTTGAAAGTTATTGGAGTTAGGCAGACAGCGAGTGGGAGAGGAGCCCTGCATAGGACACCAGTGTAACAGAGGCAACTGGCTGGCTCAGGCAAACGGGAGTCTGGACATCTGAGCCTCTCAGCTTTGTGGTCACCTGTTCAAATTCAACCCAGTTCTGTAGCACCCGAAGCTGTTAGCCTCTTTTAAGTGTGGTTGGTCTGTCTGGATAACCAGCAGCACACCTGGCATCCAATTGGCCCCTTGTTTTTGGTCTCAGGAGAGATGCCAGTCAATGGACAGGAAGTCTCAATTTCCATTTCACACATAGGGCTTATCCTTATAGAGGAGGGCTATGGTTTATTGTCAGGGCAATGTCAGTCCAGCTCTTTCACCAACACTACATTCATTTAAAAATGAATTAATATAACTTATTTCAGTACCTGTCAGCTGTAAAATCCCTCCCCCTCAGCCCCAAACCCCATTTGGCTGCCTTTTGTGTTCCTATGTAGGAGGATCAGCTACCCTGGTGTGTCTCCAGGCTTATGTAGACAAGGAAATTTACTGGTACTGCTATAGTTACACTGGTACAGCTCCCATGTGTATGCTTCTATTCCGGGAGAAGTGTGTCCACACAGGGAAATTTTACCAGCATAATTTCCTGTGAAGACAAGCCCTCAGTAAGTGGTTCCTGAGCCACAGCTCCTCTTTCCTCTTAGGAAAACTCCATTAACTCAAGTCTTCAACTACAAACAGCTCCAAACCATGCAAGACTAGTGGATGGCATTTCTATTCAGAAACGGCTCTAAGAACATAATTTCATTAGCTGAATACTTATGTCCCGGTTTTTATATCCAAATGGAGACATTCCATTAGAAGACGATAGAAGACCAAAGTAAGGGCAACCCAAACTGAGTTGTGCGAAAGATTGTGTAGGACCTGCGGTTTTCTATAGCAATATCCATACCTGGTGATCCTACATAGCACCTCACAACAAAGACAATTCTACTTAGAGTATTTTCCCCTCTGTGTGTGTATTTTATGGTATTTTCTGTAGTTGATATTATTTTTAAGGCTGACAGAGTATGTTTAGGCAACAGTAACAGCAGTGACTTTTTGGTGCATTCCCTCCTGGTTTGGGATTTTATTCCCCTTTAAATCAGCAGAGATGGAGACCAATTCTGAGGCTACGTCTACACTACGGAGGTGGGGATCAATTTCAGATATGCAAATTCAGCTACGGGAATCGACCGCCGCAGCTCCCCCGTCGACGGCGCTTACTCCTACCTGGGTTGGTGGCGTACGCGCGTCGATTCGGGGATCGATTATCGCGTCTCATTGAGACGCGATAAATCGATCCCCGAGAGATCGATTTTCTACCTCCGATCCAGGTGAGTACTGAAGACCAGGCCTGCGTCTTTTCCTCACTCAGAAGTTACATTCCAGTGACAATAGGTATGTGTATGGAGTTGGTTTCGGTGTTGGATTGAAGTTATGGGCCTATTGCAGGAGTGGGTGGGTGAGGTTCTGGGGTCTGCAGTGTGCAGTAGGTCAGCCCAGCTGATCGTGATGGTCCCTTCTGGTATGAGGCAGCCACGTGTTGCTGTTAAAGCACAGGTACTAGGTGGGAAGAAAGCTAGAGAGATCCAACAGATTCTGGGTTGGTTCTAATGTGTCTGGCAGTCTCAAGGAGGCAGACCGTTGGATAATAACTACATGGAATAAGGGGAAGAGATAGATGTAGTCAAAGGCAGAGGGAGGTTTTCTTGGGAGCTTAGATCTGTGAGTAAATCAGTTACTGCAGCTGATTCAGCATAAGTGATGTGTCCCCATTTCCCACAGCTGATGAGGATTAGATCCGCGTGGTTTAACAGTCTCATTTGCTACTCCCAGTGCACACTCGTTTTCATGTGTTTCAGTTAATGAGGTAGAAGAGAGAATGAGGTGTTACTGTTTAGACACAGATAGTCTGTGCAGAGAGGGCTCTGTTGGAGCCTACACAATTCCTCTCAAAGGGCCAGCTTCTCAAAGATGTTAGCCAGCACTTCAAAAGCAGGTGCAGCTGCTAGCCTCGCCAGTTCTGCGTGCTGTGCATATTCCTCCTTTACAGATTTAGCTTCCTTTCTGCGTGGTTCCGAGTTGGAAGAGGGCAGCTCTCTGAGCAGCCGGCAGCATTCTGGAACTCGAGCAGGGAAGTCTGAAGCTTTGCAAGGCTCAAGTGCTAAAGCAAAGATTCAGTGCTGCCTCCCAATCAGGATCAGGACCGCTGGTGTCAGGCTCTGTGTCCATGTAGAAATAAACGTCCCTGTCCCAAATTGCTTACCATCGAAAGTCTTGTCGTATTAGGAGAGAGGCTGTGTCCTTGTCGGGGCTAGCATGTAGTAACTAACATGAGGTAAAATACTAGAGAAGACCAAGCAATTGGTAGTTTTCACACAAGGTAATGCTGCGCTCCCTGCTAATGGGTGAACAGTACAAATTGCCTTGTGTTCACTAGACTTTTACCTCGTGTTAGTTACCAGGTGTTAGCCAGATAAGAACGTGCCCTTTCTACTAGTGCGGATGCACCTTCAGTTAACATTGCCTTCTCTGAGCACCTGAGCGGCTTAGTCCAGCACTGGGTAGAAGAGGATCAAGACTAGGAGCTGGTCTGTTGCTATTTGATATGGGCTCTGCCATTGACCATGAACCTGAGATGCCTAGTCAAGAGACTGTTGTAGGGGGATGGGAAAGTCAGTGATGCGGTGTAAATGGGTTTATGTAATGGGGGTTTCTGCATTTATGAAAAAATGTGTTCTGGTGGTGAAATGTATATTTGCTTGTATATTTGATTGTAATAGAGTGGGTGGAAGGAGCACATCATCTCCCCTAAACCCAGTTTCAGTTGCAGGAAAAAGTGTCTATAAATAGTTAAACTTGTTATCTAACTTGTGGCATGGAGCCAGGCCCTGGCATCAGCTGGCTGACAACACAACTCAAAAGGCCCTGTGCATTGCTATGTTCCTGAAGGCAAAGTTGCTGTTGGTTTAAGCAGGAATTAAACAATTACCGTGTCTTAGTTCTCCCCACCTTCAGTGGATTGACTCTATAAATTGTCAGCCTGTTGACATTTTAATGCGAATTATGTCATATGGTATCCCCTTTGATTTCAACATGCCTCAGTTTGTAAATACATGAGCCTCTCAAAGGCTTGTGGTTAGCATACACACAGGAGGCCTCAGGGTTTTTGGTGGGGAGTGAGCAGCATGCCTGTCTCTTTCAGCAGTGAGTGCGCCTGGCATGGAAAGACTCTTACAGCATGATCTCAAGAAACAGGCAAAGAGGGACCTTTTTCAAGCACCAGCCTCTGGCAGGGCTGCGGTAGCATTGCTCTCAGCTCTTCTCTTTCACAGAGGGGATGGTGCTCCAGAGGAGATTCCAGGGCTTCCATGGTGCTGCTCACATGGAATGCTGATTTAGTGCTGTAGTGTGCAATGGTTGCTCTTTTATCTCCACACACCCCCACGCTGGGGATTGCACAGACTCTGAACTGTTAAAAAGCAAATAAATCTGGTGTTGGGCTGTTCCCGGTAGCTCCTTCACCCATGTAGGACAAATATCCAAAACAGATGTGTCCACATGCACTTGCAGTGAGGGAGCAGTAAACAGCTAAAGCCATTTACCCATCTCTGGTTTTATGGAGCTCTCCTCCCTCTGCCCCACCCCAGTGTGTGTTCTACACACAGTAATGTTGGGCAGTGACTATTAGTTGTAGCTGACCCTTAATATTAAAAGGGGTAACTTACACCCCCCGTCTCTCTCTTGTTTCAAAATCCCCTTTCCACTCTTGCCTGCAAAGTATTTGTCGAGGACCTGTTGCTTTGGGGAATTGGGCACAGAATATGTACATAACCTATACAGCAATACTGTCCCATGTATAAATTCCCAGTCAAAAATTGTTACATTGGAATTAAAGTTGAGTACATATCAGAAATTTACGGTAAAAAACTTCATATTGATGATGGAATCGCTCTGAAAATAAGCACGTTAAAGCCAGGAAACTAAAGTTAAGGTTAAATGTAAGAGTAAGTTAATGTATGGTGAAGGCACCAAACCCCCTTTGTATTACTATTATTTTTATTGCCCTCATGCCAAGTGCCTCAGTCATGGACCAGATGATAAAAGATGGTCACTCCCCAAAGAGTTTATAATGTAAGTAAATCTTAAACCGGTCAGTCAGAAAGGACCGTTATTACCATCTCATCTGACCTGCTGGTTCTCACAGGCTGTGTAATCTCACACTGTTTTCTGCTTCAAGCCCATCACTTCCGTTTTGAGCTATAGAATATCATTTTCAAAAGGCATAGTCTTGATTTTAAAGACTTCAAATGATGGAGAATCCACCACATACCTTTGTAAATTGTTGGAATGATTACCTCCATTGTTAAAATAAACAATACAGAAACCTTACACCTTATTTCTGATCTGAAACCATTGGCTATTATGGCTGATACCATTGGCTGATAAATGTCAAAGTTCTCTACTGTTAGAAAACTTCTCCCTGTAGAGGTGTTTGTTGACTAGGAACAAGTCACCTCTTTATTTACTTTATCCAAGAGAAATTAAGTGAGTTCTTTGAGTGCTTGCTCCTGTCGATTCCATTCTAAGCTTGCGCGCGCCCACGTGCACAGTTGTCAGAGACTTTTGCCTTAGCCGCATCCTAGGGTCGGCTGTGGCGCCCTCTTGAGTGCTACGCTCATGCGTTGGTAACCATTTTTTTCTTATGGCTCTCATTAGAGAGGGCTAGCTTAATTTTGCCCTATATTGATGGCAAATGATAACTGTATAGCTGTGACCTGAAATATATTAGTATTTGTTAATCACACATTAAAAAAAAATCAGTCTCATTTAAAGACATGTTAGATTTTTTTTTCATATTTTTCCTCATGGTGTCACAGGGCAGAACGAAGGTTGTCTAGTGACTTTCCTGGGGTATTTCCATATCTTACACATTTGAATTTCTTTTAAGTTTAAACTTAACTCTGAGTTTCCTGGGTTTTATAATGCCTGTTTTGAGGATAAATACAACATCCCTATAATGTTTTTATGCTAAATTATTGATATATACTTTCAATCTTCACTCCATGATACCACAGCTTTTTCTGGGAATTTCCTTGTTTTTTTTAAATATTAAAATGTTCTTACATAAACAGGAAGCAAGAAATCCAAAGAGTGCTATTTGTGCCATTTCTAATGATTTGAAGATCTGTAGTATCAATAGAGATTGGCAAAGAGTTGATTTTTTTCAGTTTGCTAGCAGATCAAAAAAATCAGTTTGGGGCAAACCAAAAATTCTGAAAAATTTAATCCATTTGAAAGACACATTTTGTTTTGTGATTGAACAAAATGTTTCATTTAATTGTTGGGCATTATAAATAGAAAAACAAAGGAAAGTGAGGATTGGAGTCCCAAACAGCTGGTCAAAGGCAAGGGGTTGATGGTGGTGCCACTTGCCTCCTTTATAACTGTTAGGGGATTTACCTAATCACCAGGGTACTGTGGGGTGGGTCTCGAACAATCTGTCCTGTGGAAACTGTTCTGCTTTGTATAAATACTTGAATTATATGGGGCTAGGCGAGAGAGTGAGACTGATTCTACAGCCTGGTGTTTAGGTCGCTCCTGCAATGGACCACACCCAAGTTCAGATTCCTGTTCCACATCAAGCAAAGGGAGGAATTGAACCTGGGTCTCCCAAAATCGCAATTGAGTGCCTTAGTCACTGGGCTAAAAGTTATAAAGGAGACCACCACCTCCACTGCCACCCTCCCCCCTGTTTTGTGAATGACACTTATGTCCCCATCTGAATCCAGCTGGAACTTTTTTTTTTCTTTTTGCATGAAACTATTCAATGAATTCATGTCGAATTCACAACTAGTTTCAATATCAAGGGTAGGGAACAGCTTCCATGCAAGGAGAGCCTAAAAGGATTAGGGCTATTCAGTTTAGAAAAGAGATGACTAAGGGGGGGATATGATAGATGGCTATAAAATCCTGACTGGTGTGGAAAAGGTGATAAAGAAGTGTTATTTACCCTTTCACACAATCCAAAAACCAGAGATCACCTGGTGAAATGAATAGGTAGCAGGTTTAATACTTACAAGAAGGGAAGTACTTTTTCACGCTACTAACCTGTGGAACTCATTGCCCTGGGATGTTGTGATGGCCATAAATATAACTGGGTTAAAAACAAAAACCTGGATAAGTTCATGGAGGATAGATCCAGCAATGGCTATTAGTCAAGATGGCCAGGGACGCAACCCCATGTTTAGGGCGACCTAAACCTCTGACTACAAGAAGCCATGAGTAGAAGACAAAAGTGGATCACTTGATAATTTGCCCTGTTCTGTACACTCCCCCTGAAGCTCCAGTACCGAACACCGTTGGAGATTGGAGTTTGGGCAAGATGGGCCATGGTCTGTCCCAGTATGGCAGCTCTTATGTCAGTCAAAACTGTATTTTAGGTAACTAAACTATTTGTGCAAAAAACTTCTCCCAGCTCTAAGCATCAGCCCTAACTCTTCTTTATTCTATTTTTAACTTTTAGGGCTAGACTCTCTCGTATGCACTGGAGCAGCACAAAGCAGCTGGAACATAGGGGCCGGTTAAACTGGATTTACAGCTGCTTTGTATTGCCAGAGCAGTACAAGGCAGCTGGCAGATACAACAGTTTTCCCTTCCTGTGCCCCCTGCAGTGTCCCCTTTGCTCGTGCACGCCTTGTTGCCTTCATGCACATGCACACTCCCCGGTCTCCTCTTCCTTCCTTCCTTTTCTGTTGAATAGATCTGGTGTAGCAAGAAGTTTTTGAACAGAAATATTTAGGATTAATGGTCATTTTTTTGCTGAACGTTTATTCTTCAGCAGAGTCAGGTCCTTAAGATTGTCAGAAGGAATGCCCCTCTTTCAAAATGGCCTCTGTCACCCCTTGTTCTCAACGGCATGGAGGCCTCAAATTGCCTTCTTAGCACCGATGGCCACTGTTTCACGTGGCTCCCATTGGGAGTGAAGCAAAGTTTACCTCAGAAGATGATCGCCCCCTGCGCTAGAAGGTGGCAGAGGAGCCTGTGACTTCTTGGCTGTGGCAGAGCTAAGGGGGATGGTAGCTATTTTTGAAAGAAGACAATTCTTTGAATTTCTCTGAAGAGAAAACTCTTCTTTAGCCACTGCTGTAAAAAGCACCATGAATCCTACGTTTCCTTTCCAAAGGTACCCATTGCATTGAACCTAGTCCAGTTTTATTTCTCTGCCAATTTTTGGGTAGATGGACTATACTTGTCAGCAAGTTAAAGAAGTATGGGCTGGATGAATGGACTATAAGGTGGATAGAAAGCTGGCTAGCTCATCGGGCTCAATGGGTAGTGATCAATGGCTTCATGTCTAGTTGGCAGTCAGTATTAAGCGGAGTGCCCCAAGGGTCAGTCCTGGGGCCGGTTTTGTTCAATATCTTCATTAATGATCTGGAGGATTCATAGATTCTAGGACTGGAAGGGACCTCGAGAGGTCATTGAGTCCAGTCCCCTACCCACATGGCAGGACCAAATACTGTCTAGACTATCCCTGATAGACATTTATCTAACCTACTCTTAAATATCTCCAGAGATGGAGATTCCACAACCTCTCTAGGCAATTTATTCCAGCTTTTAACCATCCTGACAGGAACTTTTTTCTAATGTCCAACCTAGACCTCCCTTGCTGCAGTTTAAGCCCATTGCTTCTTGTTCTATCCTTAGAGGCTAAGGTGAACAAGTTTTCTCCCTCCTCCTTATGACACCCTTTTAGATACCTGAAAACTGCTATCATGTCCCCTCTGTCTTCTCTTTTCCAAACTAAACAAACCCAATTCTTTCAGCCTTCCTTCATAGGTCATGTTCTCAAGACCTGTAATCATTCTTGTTGCTCTTCTCTGGACCCTCTCCAATTTCTCCATCTTTCTTGAAATGCGGTGCCCAGAACTGGACACAATACTCCAGCTGAGGCCTAACCAGCGCAGAGTAGAGCGGAAGAATGACCTCTCGTCTTGCTCACAACACACCTGTTAATACATCCCAGAATCATGTTTGCTTTTTTGGCAACAGCATCACACTGTTGACTCATATTTAGCTTGTGGTCCACTATAACCCCTAGATCCCTTTCTGCCGTACTCCTTCCTAGACAATCTTTTCCGATTCTGTATGTGTGAAACTGATTTTTTCTTCCTAAGTGGAGCACTTTGCCTTTGTCTTTGTTAAACTTCATCCTGTTCAACTCAGACCATTTCTCCAATTTGTCCAGATCATTTTGAATTCTGACCCTGTCCTCCAAAGCAGTTGCAATCCCTCCCAGTTTGGTATCATCCGCAAACTTAATAAGCGTACTTTCTATGCCAATATCTAAGTCGTTGATGAAGATATTGAACAGAGCCGGTCCCAAAACAGACCCCTGCGGAACCCCACTTGTTATGCCTTTCCAGCAGGTTTGGGAACCATTAATAAAAACTGAGTACGGTTATCCAGCCAGTTATGCACCCACCTTATAGTAGCCCCATGTAAATTGTATTTGCCTAGTTTATCAATAAGAATATCATGCGAGACCATATCAAATGCTTTACTAAAGTCTAGGTATACCACATCCACTGCTTCTCCCTTATCCACAAGACTCGTTATCCTATCAAAGAAAGCTATCAGATTGGTTTGACACGATTTGTTCTTAGCAAATCCATGCTGACTATTCCCTATCACCTTACTACCTTCCAAGTGTTTGCAGATGATTTCCTTAATTACTTGCTCCATTATCTTCCCTGGCACAGAAGTTAAACTAACTGGTCTGTAGTTTCCTGGGTTGTTTTTATTTCCCTTTTTATAGATGGGCACTATATTTGCCCTTTTCCAGTCTCCTGGAATCTCTCCCGTCTCCCATGATTTTCCAAAGATAATAGCTAGAGGCTCAGATACCTCCTCTATTAGCTCCTTGAGTATTCTAGGATGCATTTCATCAGGCCCTGGTGACTTGCAGGCAGCTAACTTTTCTAAGTGATTTTTAACTTGATGGATGGCGAGGACTGCAGTCTCAGCAAGTTTGCAGATGACACTAAACTGTAGGGAGAGGTAGATACGCTGGAGGATAGGGATAGGATACAGAAGGACCTAGACAAATTAGAGGATTGGGCCAAAAGAAACCTGATGAGGTTCAACAAGGACAAGTGCAGAGTTCTGCACTTAGGATGGAAGAGTCCCATGCACTGCTACAGACTAGGGACCGAATGGCTAGGTAGCAGTTCTGCAGAAAAGGACCTAGGGGTTACAGTGGACAAGAAGCTGGATACGAGTCAACAGTGTTGCCAAGAAGGCTGATGGCATTTTGGGCTGTATGAGTAGGGGCATTGCCAGCAGATCGATGGACGTGATCATTCCCCTCTATTCGACATAACAAGTGGGGTTCCGCAGGGTATGGGGCTGTAAAATTGCAGTGAAGATGTTTGGGCTCTGGGACCCTCCCCCATTGCTGTGTGGACATACTCTGTGACCCCTTAATCAGTCCAAGGTGAGAGCAGCCAGCCTCTGGCAGAAGCCAGCCCTTTGTCATCTCCAAGTCCTTTGTCTCCAGGCAGGCCCATGCTGAGTTCACAACCCCACCTGCTGCAGCTTTCCACCATTGAGTGAAGATTGTTCAGTCAACGGAGATTTCGTTGTATTTCTGGACGCTCTGTTTATCTGAGCCAGTTCCTTAATGGCCCTATTCATTGCATCCCAGACTGCAAAGTGACACCCACACCTCCTTTCCTTTGCTGTGCCAGGGACCCTTTTGCACCCACTGGGTAGTAAAACAAAGTACAGAGGGAAACTGAGGCACACATATTGTTTATAAAAATATTACAGACTATTGCAACTTTCACACCACTGACTACACTCACTCAGCCAAAGCCATCTGGTTATGCGTGTGCATGCATTGCCAAACCACATGAGTGAAGCACTTTCTACTTTAGCGCTAACTCAGGAGGATGTTGAACGGCAGCACCTTAAGTTAGATATTTTTGAGTCAGCACATCTGGATACCTGGCATCTGAGTGTTTTAAAAGCGCTGTCCTTGGAGCTCTATGGACTGTTGTAGTTGATTTTTCAATAACTCTTGGAACACTGGGTAAGTTCCAGAGGTCTGGAAGAAAGCTAATACTGTGCCAATATTTCAAAAGGGTAAATGAGACAACCTGGGTAATTATAGGCCTGTCAGCTGATATTGATCCTGGGCAAGATAATGAAGCAGCTGATACCTCACTTGATTAATAAAGAATTAAAGGAGAGGAGTATAATTAATGCCAAGCAACACGGGTTTATGGAAAATAGATCCTGTGAAACTAACCATCTTTTTTGCTGAGATTACAAGGTTAGTTGAGAAAGGTGAGAGGAGTGATGCAATATACTTAGTTCTGTAAGGCATTTGACTTGGTACCACATGACAATTTGATTAAGAAACTAGAATGATACGAAATCAACATGGTATACATTATATGCATTAAAAACTGGCTAAATGACAGATCTCAAAATGTAACTACAAACAGGAATCTTCAAACGCCTTTGGTTCTAGTGGGGTCCCATAGAGAGCAGTTCTTGGGCCTGTGCTATTTAATATTTTTATCAGTGACCTGCAAGAAAACAGAAATGTGTTCGACGTGTATTATAGTGCCTGAGAGTATGGCTACGCTGCAGATAAACACCCACAGCTAGACCGTATCATCTGACTTGTGCTTATGGGGATCAGGCTGTGGGGCTGTTTAACTGCAGTGTAGCTATCCAGCCTGGGCTGGAGGCTGGGCTCTGGGCCCTCTCCTTCCAGGTCCCAGAGGCTGGGTTCCAGCTTGAGACTGAATGTCTGCACCACAATGGAAACAGCCCTGTAGCCCAAGCCCTATGAGCCCGAGACAGGTGTTTAATTGCAGTGTCGGCATACCCTAAGCCTGGGATGTATAAACAGGGTATCTTGAGTAGGTGTAGAATCTCAACTTTACCTACAAAAGAAGGTCTAAACTCACTGTTGCCACTCAAGGAAAAGAGTTTGGAGTTATCATGGATAGCTCTCTGAAAACATCTGCAGTGTGCAGTGGCAGTCAAAAAAGCTAACCATGTTGGAATCCTTGGGAAAGGGCTAGATAATAAAACAGAAAATACCATAATGCCACTATATAAATCCATGGTGCGCCCACATCTTGAATACTGAGTGGAGTTCTGGTCACCTCATCTCTAAAAAGATGTATTAGAATTGGAGAAAGTACAGAGAAGGGCAACAAAAATGATTAGGGGTGTGATACTGGCAGGCCAGGTGCCAGTTCATGCCAAGGCTCCCATGCCTCACTGAGCATTGACAAATGCATAGCTGGAAACCAGTCTGGCTCGTGTGTTACTCCTGGGAGAATTCTGCTCCACTGCTCAATGCAGAATTTTGCAGAAATTAATGTTGGGTATGCAGAATTTCCTTTCTTCCCCCACAGAAATGAGCTGCAGAGATTTTGGCTACCCCTAGGGACCACTGGACCCAGCAGAGCCCAGTTTGCAAATAGAAGACATGGCTGAGGGGGGAGGGAACTGGAGGGATCCCAGCAACTGCAGTTCCCAGCATGCCCTGAAGAAAGGGGGTGGCAGTGTGTGGGAAACTGTGCAAGCCCCGGACCCATCATCAGGCTGTCTCTCCTTCTGGATCCCTGGGCTCTAGGAGGGTAGGGTCTGTGAGTGTCTGGGCTGAGGGGGAGTGGGTATGAGTATCTGGGCTGGGAGGAACCACGGCTGGGCTCTGAGGAGGGATTTTGGACTGGAGCGGCGCCAGGGTTTTTGCTGCCCTAGGTGGCAGCGCTCCTCCTCTGAGCATTCGGCGGCGGGGGTCCTTCCGCTCCGCGTCTTCGGGGCACTTCGGCGGCGGGTCCCAGAGCGAGTGAAGGACCCACCGCTGAATTTCCACCAAAGACCCGGAGTGGAAGGACCTTCCCCACTGCCGAATTTCCGCCGAGGGCGGCAAAATGCTGCCCCCCAAATCCTGCTGCCTAGGCGACTGCCTAGGGTTGCCTAGTGGAAGCGCCGGCCCTGGTTGTGGGTTTCTGGCCCCCCAGCTGGGCGTGTGTGTGTGTGTCTGTGTGTGTGAGAAAAAGAGTGCAGAGAAGCAGTAACTGGGTTGTCAGGGGTTTCTTTAATGCTCTACTCCTGGGGAAATGTTAGTGTGTGTCTGTATTGTTACAGACATACTTGTTGACAGTTATTTTGAAATAAATTACCAAAATAATTGAAACTGGTGTTATTATATAGTGTTATTTTGACAAATAAAATTTGCAGAATTTTGCAAAATTTCAACATACTGAGCACAAAATTTTAAAATATTGTGCTCAGAATTCCTCCAAGAGGAGTGTGTGTTAATAGTGTTAAAATAGACATTAGATTTTTAAAGATGTGCTTAGTGCTTGTAAATTTTATGAAATGCTTGTGAGTTGCTGCATGTATTAATCTCAATTATAATATCTGTATCCCATGTTATAAAGTAATATTTAAGCGTTGGCTCTGTAACTATAAAAGTGTTAGCTATGAAAATGAAACCCCCACAGGCAGGAGAGAAACATTACCAAGTGTGAAATATCAGTTTACACAAGAGGTGTCATCTTCTGCCTAACAAAAGAAGGCCTGTACATACCTACAAACCATTGTGGAACATAAGTGGACAAAAGACTTTGTTGATCGTTTTTCCTATCCCCAGGAAGCAGGGACGTGCACAAACGCTCGTCCCATCACGGCTTGAACTCTGGTGGAAGGGAATAAAAATTCCTGTCAAGAAGAAATTGTCATCATGATGCTGCTTGGAATTTGGAGAGGGCAGTATTTCTAAACCCAAGCAAGGGATCCCAAGCTGCTTAGCTTGGGTTAGACCTGAGGGCCTATAGCGCTTGCACGTTATAACAGCTTCTATTACTTTTTGGAACCTAAGACTAACTCATTGGTGTGTGTATGTTACCTGCTTTAACCTGGTAAATAACTCTCATTTCCTTTTCTTAGTTAATAAGTCCTTAGTTTATTACAGGATTGGCTACAAGCATTTGTATTTGGTGTGTGATCTGAGGTGCAATTGACCTGGGGTAAATGACTGGTCCTTTGGGACTGGGAGTTACCTGAACATTGTTGTGATCTTTGGTATAAAGGACCTCTATCACAAAGGCAAGTTTGTCTGGGTGGCAAGAGGGACTGTGACCCAAGGGGACTTTCTGTTACTCCATGGTAAGGTTGTTACAGTGCCTGGCAAGTTCACACTTGGTGAAAGCTAAGCACAGAACTCACAACTAGTTTGGGGTTTGTTCCCTAGTTTGTAACAACCTGCCCTGAGCTTGGCTGCCATGTTCATAAGCCACTCCATATAGCTTGACAAGGGGAATGGAACAGATTCTATAGGAGGCGAGTGTAAACAAACTGAAACTATTCGGCTTAGAAAAGAGACGGCTAAATGGGGATGATATCGAGGTCTATAAAATCATGAATGGTGTGGAGAAAGTGAATAAGGAAGTGTTATTTACCATCTCACATAACACAAGAACCAGGGGCACCCAATGAAATTAATAGGCAGCAGGTTTAAAACAAACCAAGGAAAGTATTTCTTCACACAATGCACGGTCAGCCTGTGGAGTTCATTACCAGGGAATGTTGTGAAGGTCAAAAGTATAACGGGTTAAAAAAAAAAAGTTAGATAAGTTCCTGGAGGACAGGTCCATCAATGGCTACTAGCCAAGATGGTCAGGGATGCCACTCCATGCTTCGGGTGTCCCTAAATCTCTGACTGCCAGAAGCAGGGACTGGATGACTGGGGATGCATCACTCACAAATGTGTTCTGTTTATTCCCTCTGAAGCATCTGGCCACTGTTGAAAGATGGGATACTGAGCTAGATGGACCACTGGTCTGACCCAATATGACCATTCTTATGTTCTTATTGTTATATTACCTCTGTATTTAGCACTGGTGCAACAGTTAACTGGAATATTGTATCCAGTTCTGGTGTTCACAATTCAAGAAGGATGTTGATAAATTGTAGAGGGTTCAGAGAAGAGCTATGGGAATCATTAAAGGATTAAAAAACGCGCTTTATAGTGAGAAACTGAGGAGCTCAATCTATTTAGTTTAGTAAATAGAACATTGAGAGGTGACTTGATTAAAGTCCTTAAGTGCCTACATAGGGAAAATTTTTTGGTAATAAATGTCTCTTCTACCTAGCAAACAAAGGTCTTACAAAATCCAATGGCTGGAAGTTGAAGCTAGACAAACTTCAAACTAGAAATAAAGTGCAAATGTTTAACAATGAGAGTAATTGGATAATAAAAGCACTGGAACAACTTTAAAAGGATTCTGCATCATGGCGAATTTTTAAATCAAGATATTGGCTGTTTTTCTAAGGACATGCTCGAGTTCAGACCAACTATTCCCTGGAGGTCCTATGGCCTGTATAATACACGATATCAAACTAGATTATCACAATGGTCTCTTCTGGATTTAGAGTCTATGAATATGTGAAATTGTTCCATGGCTTTCTTGAGATGGAAATGGAGTAAAGAGTTTCAAAAGTTTATGGGTATGTACGTTACAAGCCCACAGCTGAAGTGTGTCTCTGGGTAAATGCCATAAGCAAGGAGGAGCAAGGAGCACTGCAGAATATATTAAGAGCTAGAGAGAAGCAATGACTGGTAGGAGCCTCAGTCCTCCTTGTGATGCACAATACAGATTTATCAACGTTGTCTCTGATCTCTGTGGGTCTATATGTCTGAATCGATGAGATAAGATAGAAACTGGTTCAAATGGAATCCAGATCTTCTAGTTTTGAGCCTTTGATTTTTAGGAGATTCCTTTGCATTTGAGCCTTTTTAGGTCCTAAGAAGCTCTGGGTCTAGTACTTCAAAGGAGAATGACCAAGCATCCCTTTGTAGTCCTTGTCTAGTTCTCACATGAACTTCTTGAAGTGAAGGTACTAACCCAGGCAGCACCTCAACACCATGGCCTTCCCCAGCCAGTGTCCCAACTCCAGCCATGGCCACCCCTGATCCTTCAGAGGAAGGAGAGTAAAACAACAAACAAAGCATTGGGAGGGAAAAATCTCTTCCTGACCCCTGCAGGTGACTGGTTGAAACCCTGAACCCATGAACTTTTAGGTACATAAGACATAAACTGGAAGTGAGCCCAGGGCTACCAAGCCCTGTTCCCTGCCATCGCAAGCAACCCCTTCATCCAGTTCCACTCATAAACTTGTCCAGCTCTCTTAAAACTAATTAAGTTATTGTGAGGCTGTTCCAGAGCTGCACCCCTCTGACGGTTACAAACCTTCTAATTTCCAGCCTGAATTTATTCATGGATAGTGTACTTCACCTTAACTAGCTGTTCACCCTCCCCGGACACCTGTGGTCTTCCCTTGGAGTTGGAGAACCCATCTCCTGGAAGGGTGAGTCGGAGGGTCTGACTGCACTGCACCCTTGAGTTTAGAATAGAGCGAAGACATGGCAGCTCAGCTCTGGGTTAGCAGCTCAAGGGAAAACCTAGAGGGGAGCCTGGGATTGAAGTCAAGCTGCTAACCAGAGCTAAAAGCAGAGTTGCTGGGTCTTCACAGCTACTTCAACCCGAGTTAGCAAGTTTTGCAGCATAGTCATTCCCTGAGTCTTTAATCTGTGACTTGGCCTTGAGGACAACAGCTTCCTCACACATCTACAACCATAGCAGGGTGTGCTGGCATTTCCCCTCTAGTTCTTTCCCCAAAGTTGGGAACCTCTGCCACATTCCCGACTCACTGAAACTCCCTATGAGGTGTTACTGGCTCAGCATGCTGTTGGCATGGAAGTGTGAAGGCTGTCATGATTGAAGCTCCTTGTTATTGGCCCTGTCCCAGCAGAGGGTTCGCTGGTGCTGTGTTGTTGTCTCAGAGCTCAGATAAGAGTTAAAATTAACATCCTGGCCACTTATGGCCACTGAAGATCTCATGACACCCTTCATATGCATGGAAAATTTCTGAATTGGATTTGTACCAAATACCAGTGTTAATTACATTCTGCCTACTTAAATCTCCCCTGTGCACTTCTTCACTTTTTTCCTTAGCTATTGTGTTGCTGTTAAACAATTACCCCAGTTTACTGTAGAAACAATGAACATTTCAATGTAGGGTGAAGTAATCCCTCTGCATATACTTTTAAACCCATTTAACATTTTTGTGTCCTTTTGAAGCTAAAAGTCCATTGTTGGTTCTACACAGGTGCAACTGGGTATTGCAGCACTATGGTATTGTGAGATGAAGATAATTTTTATTTTTTTTATCTTTAAACAGTATTTCACAATCTCTGTTGAATCCTCCCAGCCCCTCTGTAGGTATCCCCGTTTCATAGACGACAGCACTGAGGCAAAGAGGTTAATGGTCATGTCTAAGGGCACATAAGAAGCAGGTTTCAGAACTGAGATCAGAGCTCTGGAGTTCCTGGGTGTAGCTCTAATATTCAGGCAACAACTTTCTCAACACTGTGATTAACCAGTCCTCCAAGCCGGAGCCACATTTAGAAGCTGGGTGTCCCTGTCTGTTTGGAGGCTGCACCCTCCCTGAGGAGCACCAAGTACAATTAAATGGAAGCAGTAATGGGCTTTGGAAATTGATACGTTTTCCCTGCAGTTATGTACATAGAAAAGTTTTTGTGCTGGTCCTAATGGGTGCAGAGTTGTAAAGTCACCCCTGCTCCAAATCGAGCCAGTTCTGATGGGAAGTGTGTGTGTGAGTCACCCTCATACTCATCTGTGTTCTTGCCAGGGACTGGGCCAGCTGGCTGTCAGTGTGGGTTGCTAGGAAACCAACATGCTTTGGTCTCAGTTTCCTTAGGACAAGACCCCAGCCAACACTTCAGGGCCTGAAACCAGCATGGATCAAAAGGAAAACACAAAAGAACAAGTGGAATGCTGTGACCCCAAACCCTCCCCCCCAGTCACCCAGCTCAAAATCTTTCCATGGGCTTGTGATTCTTAGAAATGAATCTCAAACCGTTAGGAAAGGGGCAGGCAGATCGGTCTGTGCCTGCCCCTTTCACTTCAGGAGCAATTGCCTGTTTGCATAGGACTGGGAAGGTTGAGTCTGTAGATCCCATACAGCGAGACTCCCTTTCCCTTTTAAATTCTGAAGGCTTCACCTGTCACTCCCTCTTATTTCTGAAATTGCAGAGTGCGAGTGTTTGATTCTCTGCCCTGGGGTAGGGGGTGTCGTCTTTGAGTATCAGGACTCATGGTGAGGGGATAAATAGCAGATTATGTATGACCTGAGTAAACCCTGATTGACTTTTCCCACTGATGGATTTGGAAAAGTCTGCTCCCAGGACACAAAGGCAACACTAGCCCTGGACTCTCCTAAAATTTCTCAGGTCTAGTCAGGAAAAGTTTGGCAACATAACTATGTCAGTTAGGAGTGTGAAAAATCACAATCCCAGGTGCTGTCAGAATCCCTAGTGTAAACACAGTTATACTGGCAAAAACCCCAACAGTAGAGCCTGTGTCGTCCATCTTATTTCAAAGCACAGGCAGCTGTGAGAACTTAGCGCTTCTCCAAGTCAGAGCAGGATGGCCCAGTCACAGATCGGAGCTGTAAGCAGATGGAGCATACTCTGTTCAGGCAGACTCCAGAGAAGTTAGCTGCCAAATGCTAGCATGTCTTTACTGAGCATGTGTAAACCGTGTTTTTTTTGTTTTGTTTTTGTTTTGTTTTAAGGGCTCATAACTTGGCCAAATTGGTGTGTTTTCATAGGAACTGCACTAGGCACATCCCTGACCCCAGTGCATCCTCTGTCAAATTTCAAGTATCTGCTCCAAAGTATTGAGGTGCTAGAGCTTTTAAAAATTCTCATTTTGTATAGGAGGGGGGCCATTTTGAAGAGGAAGGTTGTGCAGTATTTCTTAAAGGCAGTCATCCTCTGGACTCACCTAATCTTTCTTGGAAGCTTTTGTTCCATAGCAGGATGCCCTCAACCAATAGGTAAAATAATCCTATTCTCTCTCTCTCTGTCTGAACTGGAAGCTATTTGGAGCAGGGACTGCCTAGTCTTGTGTCTTTGTTGGAACCTCACGCTGACCTATCATTATTATCCAAACTAGTCACATTCCAGTCGAGTGATTTTATTAAATATTAACAAACTTTCATATCCATGCATGATATTGACACAGTTTGACATTCTGATTAGCTCATAGCTATTATCAAATAGCTTCCTAACTCTGTGCATTAACAGAGTTTCCTGATGGGCTACTTATATCAAATTAACTATTCTATCTATAGGATTCCTTATACCACGCTCATCACCGTAGTTTCTGAACACCTTCCAGTAGTGCAGCAAGTGATATGACTAAGACATGTGCCTTGCACTTAGAGCGGAAGGTGGGGAGGTTTGTGATGGTCCTTGGTTCCTGGGAGCGTTCTTTCTACAGTCGTGGGCCAGCCCCCAAGATAGCTCAGTCTCTTGCACAGATGAACTTTGCTCTTATGGTAGAAAGTTCCATTGGGTCAGAGGAGGCACTTTGTCAACTATGATCTTCATCTTGGAGATTTAGGTTCTCTTAGATACCCTGGGCCCAGGCCATTGAGTGCCTGGAAGATTAGGACCTAGACCAGGATAGTCAATTATTTTTTGTCATGATCCAGATTTCTTAGTCAACGTCCAGACTCCAGAGAAAATAATAATAATTAATAAATAAATAAAAAGATTTGAGGTTTTGTTCAAAAGCATTTGGTGGTCTGGATTTGGCCCACGGTCCACCTATTGACTACCTCTGACCTTGGCCTTTAACTTTATTTTATATTCTATGAAAAGCTAGGGTAGGGAGTGAAGGACTGGTTTGATGTGTTTGCGGTCGTCTGTGTTGCTGAGAAGTAGTGCTTTGTGCCAGCTGGATTTTCCTAAGGCATGAAAGCTTCGTTCCAAGGCGTATTTCATTGCTGTAGTCCAGCGAAGAGGTGACCCAGGTGTGTATATAACTGAGGCTGGGTAATCCATCTCCAGGATGGGACAGAGTCTCCCAACCAACTGGACATGGTAGAAAGTTACCCACAAATGCTTCTATGTGATAACTTGATATCAGAGAGGACTGATGACTGGACCACCTTAGGTCTGTATATTTTCATTGCCGCCCTTGTTAATGTTTGTGTAGGATGGCTGAGAGCCTGATAGCGTTCATTTCTGTGGTACTGGTATTCTTCCAGTTGCGGAGAGAGTAAGGCCATAATCCTCTGGGGGCACTGTCGCTACTATAGGATTATCTCCCAGGATTCACTATGGCACGTTGCTGTTTTTCATCCTTTTTTCATTGGTGGACCCCCAAAAAATTTTGACTGGAGGTGCAGATCCCTTTGGAAATCTTAGACATAGTCTGCGGCCCCCCTGGGGTCCGCAGCTCACAGGCTGAGAGCCACTGGTGTAGGAAGTTAGTTATAAAGAAACTATGTGAAAACAGGGTATTCATCAGTCTTTGTCATTATCACAATTCAGGGCAGCTGCACCTGTATTCTCCCTCTGAGGTCCAGAAAGGGCACCTCTCCTATGCTTCTCTCTCTCCAGCCATCATCTCTCTTGGGCAGTGACACGCATCTCTCCCTCCAGATTGCACTGTTCCCTGCTTATGCTGTGAATTCCCCAGCAAGTCAGATAACTTGTATCATGCTAAAAAGCTTACCAAAGATCACCTTCCCCCCATCTCCACAAGGGCTCTGGTGAGTCCTTCCAGCCATTCCCTAGGGATTGGCCCAGCCTTGGACAGAAGTCCTGTCCCTTTGCTGGATCAGAAAAAGGCCCTGAGTCTGTTTAAATTCAGGCTTTTTAGCCAACAGTCCTTTGTCTGTCTGTCTGGCCTCTGGCAAATCCAGTTTGAACTAGCAGTTTTCTGGAGGTGTTACCACCTGAGTGAATTTGCCTCCCCCTCCCCCCCCCAAATGTTCTTAGTTTCTGGATGGCCTGGTTACCCTCCCCCATGGAATTGCATACAATCCCTAGCCCAAATGATACATAAACTTAGTACAGTAAAGTATCAGGGGGTAGCCGTGTTAGTCTGTATCTACAAAAACAACAAGGAGTCTGGTGGCACCTTAAAGACTAACAGATTTATTTGGGCATAAGCTTTCGTGAGTAAAAACCTCACTTCTTCGGATGCATCTGAAGAAGTGAGGTTTTTACTCACGAAAGCTCATGCCCAAATAAATCTGTTAGTCTTTAAGGTGCCACCGGACTCCTAGCTCAGTAGCCTGTCTTCTGACAGAGGCCAAAGCCAAGTGCTGACTAAGGAATGAACAGAAAAGGGCAATTTGTTGAGTGATCCATCCCGTGTCATCTAGTCCCAGATTTTGGGAGTCAGAGTTCTAGGGACACCGAGAGCATGGGGTTATGTTCCTGACCACATTGGCTAATAGCCATGGATGCACTTAGACTCATAACACAAGAACTAGGGG